>NC_053166.1:96479031-96691531 GCF_016835505.1 Polypterus senegalus | reverse complement strand
CACCACCATTCGGGAGTTTGTCCCGGGTGATCGTGTGATGGTACTCGTCCCAACTTCTCATTCAAAGTTGTTAGCACATTGGCAAGGCCCTTATGAAATTAAAGAAAGAAAAGGTCTCGTTGATTATTTGGTTAAACAACCTAATCGGCGACCTACTGAACGAGTATATCATATTAATTTGCTGAAACCATGGAAGGACAGGGAACCTGATCCCTCGTCCAATCAGCCTCGTTCTTTTTTATGTCATGTGCCCATCTCAATTTTGGCCCCGATTTGACATTCAAACAACGACAAGATCTCGAGACGGCTATCTTGTCTGTCCCTAAAGTTGTGGACGAGATACCAGGACGTACTGCGTTGATTGTTCACGATATTATTACTAACCCTGGAGTGATTGTCAGAGAGAGACCTTATAGGCTCCGGAGGCAAAGAAAGCGGAAGTAGAGTTGGAAATTAGACGAATGCTAGAATTAGGGGTTATTGAGGAAAGCCATAGCCCTTGGTCTAGTCCAATTGTCTTAGTTTCTAAACCTGATGGGTCATGGAGGTTTTGTAATGACTTTCGTCGACTTAATCAGGTCTCTAAATTTGATGCATATCCCATGCCGCGGATAGATGATTTACTTGATCGGCTGGGGAACGCTCAATTCCTAACTACTCTTGACATGACGAAAGGGTATTGGCAAATTCCCTTAGCGGACTCCGCCAAAGAAAAAAACGCTTTTAGTACGCCCAGTGGACATTGGCAGTACAGGGTCCTTCCTTTTGGCTTGCACGGGGCACCAGCTACTTTCCAACGCCTGGTAGACACACTGCTAAGGCCCCACAATTCATATAGCGCTGCCTACCTAGATGATGTGGTCATTTATTCCAGCACATGGAAGGATCATGTCTGGCAGGTTAAAACAATACTCTCCACGCTAGCGAATGCTGGTCTTGAATTAATCCAAAGAAATGTTTTTTTGGATTAAAAGAAGCCAAATATTTGGGCTACCTAGTAGGAGGGGGTGTTGTTAAACCACAATGTTCCAAAATTGATGCCATTCTTAATTGGCCCGTCCGATGAATAAGCGGCAGGTACAAGCATTTTTGGGATTGGCAGGTTACAATCGCCGTTTTGTACCTCATTTCTCAGAAATTGCTGCGCTCTTATCTAATTTGACAAGGAAACGAGCACCTTTAAAAGTGGTATGGGATGTTTCGTTGAGAAGCATTCGTGACTTAAAGTTGGCCCTTACTTCAGCACCTGTTTTACGATCTCCTGATTTTTCTATTCCTTTCTCCTCCAGACCGACGACGCCACAGGCTTAGGTGCCGTGCTGAGCCAATGCGTTGATGGTGCTGAACACCCTGTTATGTACCTGAGCCGGAAACTGCTGGACCGAGAGACCAAGTATGCTGCGGTGGAGCGAGAAGCCTTGGCGATTAAGTGGGCTGTTACGTCCTTGAGGTACTACCTACTGGGGCGGGAGTTTACTCTGGTGACGGATCATGCCGCTTTACAGTGGATGTCCCTTCATCGGGAGTCTAACCCTCGCGTCACTAGGTGGTTTTTGAATCTTCAACCTTATCGTTTCAATGTCATTTATCGTAAAGGTTCCTTGCAGGCCAACGCAGATGCTCTCTCTCGTGTCCACGACCTCGGTGCAGGTCGCCCGACCCGAGGGGTCTGGGCTGAGGGGGGGGGTCATGTCACACATGTGCGATTAGGAGGCAGTCAAAGAGCCTAAAGGTGAGTGAAACATCGCGAGATAGAGGGTTGTCACGTGGTACTTACCTAAATCTCTTTTGCCCGACAGAAAACTGGAAGAAAAATAACTCCTCCACTTCCGGATTCCAAAATGGCCGCGACGACATCACTTCCGGTTCCACCATGATGACGTCACTTCTGGCTCCATCAATTCACATCACCTCCGTCCCATCCTGATGACGTCACTTCCGGTTCCTGTTTCAACGTCACTTACTGCCAACCATTTCCTGTCCCATAATCCTTCCCTCTATAAAGTCGCCATTTTTTCTCAAGAACGTTGTTCATTGTTTTATTTAAGACTGTGAATCGTGTTTTCTTTGATTGTCTGGACGACAATATATGGGGACGGTCCCCAAAACTTTTTCTTTGTGGAAATATTATTTTTTCAAAAGAAACCTTATTACAACATATATATATATATATATATATATATATAGTAAAATACCAAGGCTTCGCAGCGGAGAAGTAGTGTTAAAGAAGCAATGAAAAGAAAAGTAAACATTTTGAAAATAACGTAACATGATTGTCAATGTAATTGTTTTGTCACTATTGTGAGTGATGAGTGTTGTTGTCATATATATATATATATATATATCTACATACTGTATATACACATACATATACACACACACATAAATACATACACACATGCATATATACATACACACACATATATACACACAAATACATATATATATATATATACATACACACACACATATATAAACATATATATACATATACATACATATCTACATATATACACACACAGCTATTTCGTATCAGTGCAATACGCTGCTTGTTAAAACGGATGACTCCGCTCTTACGTGCAAGTCTGCGTGGATATTATGAACTATCGTATTTGTTCAAGTTCTATTTAAATTTTAAATAGAAGGAATTTTTATTTAGTCGACAGAAATATCTTTGGTAGGAATGGTAAAAACAGACAGGAATATTATTCGTGAATAAATCAACTCAAACCTTAAACAACTTATAATATTTTGCTCTCCATAAAAATATATCCTGTCTAAATTATACAAGTTAGAAATAAAGTAAACGTTAAAAGAACAAACATTCAAATTTCTTTACTCTTATGTAATTTTATATAAAAATAAACTTAGATTTTAAATATCCCAAAAGATTTTGCTCTCCATAAAAATATATCCTGTCAAAATTATACAAATTCAAATATGAACATGCTGCATAACAAAACCTGGAAATATAAATAAAATGTGTTCCTTTCAGCAATAACAAATCAAATCATTCAGTTGTCTTTGCTCATATGTCATTTTAGAGCTGGACGCCTGGCATCTTTTTGGCCACAGGTTCGTTTCTGTTTGGTGTGAGGTTCTGTGTTGTGGAGATTCTCAGGATGGATTGCAGGTGCTCATCAGTGAGGCGACTCCTGTGTGCTGTTTTGTTAGTCTTTATCACTGAGAAGAGCTTCTCACACAGATATGTGCTACCAAACATGCACAAGGTTCGAGCCGCATGTAGACGGACTTTTTGTTCTTCAAAGTCACCAAAGCGCCGTGCAAACTCAGTGCGCAGCGCCAGTTTATCAGCAAAGTGCGATTTGGGAACACCGTAGTGACGACTTGGTTTAACATTACTTGGCAACAGGGAAAGTGGGGCAAGGTGCACTGGTGCATTTGTGTCTCCCATAAAAGCAGCTTCACTTGAAATCACTTTGTGATTGTGCACGGGTTAAAACGTCCGCTGAAGTGTCAGATTCTTATTTAATTATGCTGTTTTCTGTATCTTCTGAATTGCATTCAGGTTACCCTGATGTTTTGTCTCATAGTGCCGTCTTAGATTAAATTCTGTAATTACAGCCACATTAGCTCCACAAATGAGACACACGGGTTCAGTAAACATATACTCAGCCTCCCATCGGTTTTAAAGGCTCTATTTTCAGAATCAACTTTTCTCTTCAGCATCGTGGTGAGCTAGCTCGCAATAACTTGCAGCATCATAAGGTAGACTTGATTAACGCGGTAAGTGTCGGCAAGGCAGCTGAAGCGCTGCATTATGGGATCTGTAGTTTATTGTGTTACCAGCGCTTCATATACCCGGCTTTAATAACAATAATACAGTATATAAAATGATCTCGGGCGGATATAATTACATGCCGGGCGGATGTGGCCCTATGCCCTTGAGTTTGACACATATGGACTAAATAGAACTTGAAAAGATATATTTTTTCAAATGTGATCGCGCAATTCAGATAGAGTTGACGCGACTACAGCCTGCATGCCTCAATAAGTCATCCTCCCTCGCTCTTACTTTTTACCGTTCATCTAATGAATACACTGAGTATGGCTTTACCAAAACAATCATTGATGGCTAATAAAGTATCCATTATTCGAGTATGTAGATCGGGATATATATATATATATATATATATATACCCGCAGATCGCAGCGAGAAGTAGTGTGTTAAAAAGCTAGAAAAGAAAAGGGAACATTTTAAAAATAACGTAACATGACTGTCAATATACAGTATTTGTTTTGTGAGTGTTACTGAGTGTTGCTGTCATCAAGGATTTGATTATCATTATTTCTTTCAATCAGGTTCGTATTTGTAGGATGTGTTGTGTTCAAGTTACATTCCGTGTTTGTCAATCGTTGTAAAGATGACAGGTTTCATTCATCGATTCGTTTCTTACTGCATCAATAAACAGCTCGTCTTCTTCTTTATCTGAGACCTGACACACTGCATGCACGGGTTTTTTTTACACTGTCTTCCTTTAGCGGGACATTGACTTTTCCAACGTGTGCTTTGTTTCCGCAGTAGTTGGATTTATGAATATGCTTGTATGTATCAGACGCTTCATATTTTTTGCTGCCTTTTCAATTGTGTAATTCGGTTTTTGTTCAGCGCTCTTTGGAACTGTTGCTTTTATCTGTGCACGCGCCAGTTCACGGAGAGCTCGGTGTACATGCATCGAAGGTTCCCAGCTGTGCTGGTGCCATCTCGCTATGTCCATGGCTGTATTTAATGTTACCTTAGTCCTGGCACTTAAAACTTTCTCTCGCAGTTTCGCTGAGTTTGTGTCAAACACCACCCTGACCATCTCATCTTCCTCTCCATAAGCACAGTCCTTCACCCGTGAATATTTAGTGGCAGTTTGCTATTGGATTGCCGCTGACGGACGGCCTTATATGGGCAGGCACTAAATTACAAACGCCAGCGCAGCCTGTCTATGAACTTAATTTAAAGTGTAGGTTTACATCGTGCTTTGTTTCCGAAGTAGCAGAACTCATGAATATGGTTGTATATGTCACTCGCTCGCTTCTTATTGTTTCGCTGCCTTCTCAATTATATAATGCATGTTTTCTTCAGCGCTTTTTTGAGGTCTTCCTGGTTTTCTATGTACTGCGTGATTACGTGGGAGGCGTGATGATGTCACACTAAACTCCCACGGCGTTGAAGCTCATCTCCATTACAGTAAATGGAGAAAACTGCTTCCAGTTATGACCATTACACGTAGAATTTCGATATAAAACCTGCCCAACTTTTGTAAGGAAGCTATAAGGAATGAACCTGCCAAATTTCAGCCTTCCACCCACATGGGAAGTTGGAGTATTAGTGATGAGTCAGTGAGTGAGGGCTTTGCCTTGTATTATAGATAGTATAGATAGATAGATAGATAGATAGATATATATATATATATATATATATATATATATATATATATATATATATATATATATAAACACAGTGGAACCACGGTTTGCGAGCATAATTCATTCCGTAAACGTGCTCGCAATCCAAAGCACTCGTATATCAAAGCGAATTTCCCCATAAGAAATAATGGAAACTCAGATGATTCGTTCCACAACCCAAAACTATAAATATAAAAATGATTAATACAAATTAAAAAGCAAAATACATAATACAAATTAACCTGCACTTTACCTTTAAAAAGAATCATGGCTGGTGTGAGTTTCTAAACTCATGCTGGATTCCACCCAACAGGACGACACGCGGAAGAGCGTCCCAAAGCAATCGCAGTCTCCCAGCGCTGTAGCAGTTCGCCGTATAAGCGCATCCAAAAAGAGCGCAGACATGCTATAAGCGCCTGTCGTCAATGGGTCATACAAGGAACATTATAAAGATCCCGCTACAATAAATAACAGCGATGTTGCTGTTTCAAGCTGAATAAAGCTGGTGTTAAAGTACAGAGACTCAGCTTCGTGTTTTGGGGAGCAAGATGGAGACTCGCACTTCACAGCGCGCACACACACACAGTCACAATGCTGTAGTAAACGGTATACGCTTGTACGGATGTTGAATATATGAGAGGCACACAGACTCAGACAGAGAATAGGAGACGATTGCCAGAGAGAGAGACGGGCGAGCGAGCAAGATAAGGAGAGACAGAGAGAAGCGCTGGGCGAGCGAGCTAAGGAGAAAGAGAGAGAGACGCGCTGGACGAGCGAGATAAGGAGAGAGAGACGCTGGACGAGCGAGCGAGATAAGGAGAGAGAGAGAGAGAAAACCACCATCAGCTCAGTTGTGATCACATGATGCTCAGCAGACAAAGTGTATCCATACTACTCGTATTGCAAGATATCGCTCGTTTATCAAGTCAAAATTTATTAAAAATTTTTGCTCGTCTTGCAAAACACTCGTAAACCAAGGTTCCACTGTATATATACATATATATAAACTAGCAGAATACCCGCGCTTCGCAGCAGAGAAGTAGTGTGTTGAAGAAGTTATGAAAATGAAAAGGAAAAATTTTAAAAATAACGTAACTTGATTGTTAATTGTTTTGTCATTGATATGAGTGTTGTTGTCATATCTATGTATATATATATATCTATCTACATATAACTATATATCTATATATATATCTATATCTATATATCTCTATATCTATATATATATAGCAAAATACCCGCGCTTGGCAGCGGAGAAGTAAAAAGAAAAGGAAACATTTTAATAATAACGTAACATGATTGACAATGTAACTGTTTTGTAATTGTCATGAGTGTTGTTGGTATATATATATATATATATATATATATATATAAAAACATATACATACAAATATACATATACACATGTACAAATATAGACATATATATACATATATATATATACATATATATATACATATATACATATATACATATACATATATATATATATACATATATATATATACACATATATATATACACATATATATATATACATATATATATATATATATATATATATATATATATATATATATATATATATATATATATATATATATATATATATATATATATATATATATATATATATATAAAACCGTGTTGCGTAGCGAGAAGTAGTGTGTTAAAGACGCAATGAAAAAGAAAAGGAAACATTTTGAAAATAACGTAACATGATTGTCACTGTTGTGAGTGATGAGTGTTGCTGTCATATATATATATATATATATACACACTAATGAAAGGCAAAGCCCTCACTCACTCCCTCACTCATCACTAATTCTCCAACTTCCCGTGTGGGTGGAAGGCTGAAATTTGGCAGGTTCATTCCTTACAGCTTCCTTACAAAAGTTGGGCAGGTTTTATATCGAAATTCTACGTGTAATGGTCATAACTGGAAGCAGTTTTTCTCCATTTACTGTAATGGAGATGAGCTTCAACGCCGGGCGGAGTTTCATGTGACATCATCACGCCTCCCACGTAATCACGCAGTACATAGAAAACCAGGAAGACCTCAAAAAGCGCTGAAGAAAACATGCATTATATAATTGAGAAGGAAGCGAAACAATAAGAAGCGAGCGAGTGACATATACAACCATATTCATGAGTTCTGCTACTTCGGAAACAAAGCACTATGTAAACCTACACTTTAAATTAAGTTCATAGACAGGCTGCCGCTGGCTTGTAATTTAGTGCCTGCCCATATAAGGCCGTCCGTCAGCGGCAATCCAATAGCAAACTGCCATGGGTAAATATTCACGGGTGAAGGACTGTGCTTATGCAGAGGAAGATGAGATGGTCAGGGTGGTGTTTGACACAAACTCAGCGAAACTGCGAGAGAAAGTTTTAAGTGCCAGGACTAAGGTAACATTAAATACAGCCATGGACATAGCAGGAGATGGCACCAGCACAGCTGGGAACCTTCGATGCATGTACACCGAGTGGCTCACGTGAACTGACGCAGTGCACAGATAAAAGGCAACAGTTCCAAAGAGCGCTGAACAAAAACTGAATTACACAATTGAAAAGGCAGCAAAAAATATGAAGCGTCTCATACATACAAGCATATTCATAAATCCAACTACTGCGGAAACAAAGCTCACGTTGGAAAAGTCAATGTCCGCTAAAGGAAGACAGTGTAAAAAACCGTGCATGCAGTGTGTCAGGTCTCAGATAAAGAAGAAGACGAGCTGTTTATTGATGCAGTAAGAAACGAATCGATGAATGAAACCTGTCATCTTTACAGCGATTGACAAACACGGAATGTAACTTGAACACAACACATCCTACAAATACGAACCTGATTGAAAGAAATAATGATAATCAAATCCTTGATGACAGCAACACTCAGTAACACTCACAAAACAAATACTGTATATTGACAGTCATGTTACGTTATTTTAAAATGTTCCCTTTTCTTTTTCTAGCTTTTTTAACACACTACTTCTCGCTGTGATACGCGGGTATATATATATGTATATATATAACCCGATCTACATATTCGAATAATGGATACTTTATTCGCCATCAATGATTGTTTTGGTAAAGCCATACTCTGTGTATTCATTAGATGAACGGTAAAAAAGTAAGGGCGAGGAGAGGATGACTTATTGAGGCCTGCAGGCTGTAGTGCGCGTCAACTGTATCTGAATTGCGATCACATTTGAAAAATATATCTTTTCAAGTTCTATTTAGTCCATATGTGTCAAACTCAAGGGCGGGCCACATCCGCCCGCGTAATTATATCCGCCCGCGAGATCATTTTATATACTGTATTATTTTTATTAAAGCCCGGTATATGAAGCGCTGGTAACACAATAAACTACAGATCCCATAATGCAGCGCTTCAGCTGCCTTGCCGAACATTTACCGTGTTAATCAAGTCTACCTTATGATGCTGCAAGTTATTGCGGCTAGCTCACACGATGCTGAAGAGAAAAGTTGATTCTGAAAATAGAGCCTTTAAAACCGATGGGAGGCTGAGTATATGTTTACTGAACCCGTGTGTCTCATTTGTGGAGCTAATGTGGCTGTAATTACAGAATTTAATCTAAGACGGCACTATAAAACAAAACATCAGGGTAACCTGAAAGACCTGAATGCAATGCAGAAGATACAGAAAGCAGAAGAATTAAATAAGAATCTGACACTTCAGCGGACGTTTTACCGTGCACAATCACAAAGTGATTTCAAGTGAGGCTGCTTTTATGGGAGACACAACCACTTGCCCCACTTTCCCTGTTGCCAAGTAATGTTAAACCAAGTCGTCACTACGGTGTTCCCAAATACGCACTTTGCTGATAAACTGAGCGCACTGAGTTTGCACGGCGCTTTGGTGACTTTGAAGAACAAAAAAAGTCCGTCTACATGCGGCTCGAACCTTGTGCATGTTTGGTAGCACATATCTGTGTGAGAAGCTCTTCTCAGTGATAAAGACTAACAAAACAGCACACAGGAGTCGCCTCACTGATGAGCACCTGCAATCCATCCTGAGAATCTCCACAACACAGAACCTCACACCAAACATAAACGAACCTGTTGCCAAAAAAAGATGCCAGGCGTCCAGCTCTAAAATGACATATGAGCAAAGACAACTGAATGATTTGATTTGTTATTGCTGAAAGGAACACATTTTATTTATATTTCCAGGTTTTGTTATGCAGCATGTTCATATTTTAATTTTGACAGGATATATTTTTATGGAGAGCAAAATCTTTTGGGATATTTAAAATCTAAGTTTATTTTTTATAAAATATAAAATTACATAAGAGTAAAGAAATTTGAATGTTTGTTCTTTTAATGTTTACTTTATTTCTAACTTGTATAATTTAGACAGGATATATTTTATGGAGAGCAAAATATTGTAAGTTGTTTAAGGTTTGAGTTGATTTATTCAGGAATAATATTCCTGTCTGTTTTTACCATTCCTACCAAAGATATTTCTGTCGACTAAATAAAAATTCCAGAACTTGAACAAATACGATAGTTCATAATATCCACGCAGACTTGCACGTAAGAGCGGGTGTCATCCGTTTTAACAAACAGCGTATTGCACTGATACGAAATAGCTGTGTGTGTATATATGTAGATATGTATGTATATGTATATATATGTTTATATATGTGTGTGTGTGTATGTATATGTATGTATATATATGTAGATATATATATATGTATGTATATGTATAGATATGTATATATATATATATATATATATGTTTGTGTGTGTGTAAAAATATATATATATATATATATATGACAGCAACACTCATCACTCACAACAGTGACAAAACAATTACAATGACAATCATGTTACGTTATTTTCAAAATGTTTCCTTTTCTTTTCATTGCTTCTTTAACACACTACTTCTCCGCTGCGAAGCGCGGGTATTTTGCTAGTTTATATATATATTATATATATATATACACATATATATACATATATATATATATCTACATATACACACATACATATACATACACACACAAATACATATACATATACACACACACACACACAACTATCGTATATGTTCAAGTTCTATTTAAATTTTAAATAGAAGGAATTTTGATTTAGTTGACAGAATATTATTCCGGAATAAATCAACTCAAACCTTAAATAACTATAATATTTTGCTCTCCATAAAAATACACCCTGTCTAAATTATACAAGTTAGAAATAAAGTAAACGTTAAAAGAACAAACATTCAAATTTCTTTACTCTTATGTAATTTTATATAAAAAATAAACTTTTAAATATCCCAAAAGATTTTGCTCTCCATAAAAATATATCCTGTCAAAATTATACAAATTCAAATATTAACATGCTGCATAACAAAACCTGGAAATATAAATAAAATTTGTTCTTTTCAGCAATAACAAATCAAATCATTCAGTTGTCTTTGCTCATATGTCATTTTATCAGAGCTGGAAGCCTGGCGTCATTTTTTGGCAACAAGTTTGTTTATGTTTGGTGTGAGGTTCTGTGTTGTGGAGATTCTCAGGATGGACTGCAGATGCTCATCAGTGAGGCGACTCCTGTGTGCTGTTTTGTTAGTCTTCATGACTGAGAAGAGCTTCTCACACAGATATGTGGGACCAAACATGCACAAGGTTCGAGCCACATGTAGACGGAGCTGGAGCATTTGTGCGGGAATGGAGTGAATAAACTGTGCGGGCCCTGCAATATCGTACTTTGCCTTCAGTGTGCCATTACACTGAAGCTCGATCACCTCCATCTGAATCTGCACAGGTGCAGTTTCCACATCGACAGCAAATGGGTTGCGAAACAACTGAAAATTCTGTTTTTGTTCTTCAAAGTCACCAAAGCGCCGTGCGAACTCAGTGCGCAGTGCGCTAAGTTTATCAGCAAAGTGCGTATTTGGGAACACCATTGTGCCGACTTGGTTCGACATTACTTGGCAACAGGGAAAGTGGGGCAAGTTGCACTGGTGCATTTGTGTCTCCCATAAAAGTAGCTTCACTTGAAATCACTTTGTGATTTTGCACGGGTAAAACGCCTGCTGAAGTGTCAGATTTTCTTTAACTCTTCTGCTTTCTGTATCTTGTGCATTGCATTCAGGTCTTTCAGGTTATCTTGATGTTTTGTCTCATAGTGCCGTCTTAGATTAAATTCTTTTTTTTTTTTTTTTTTTTTTATTTTATTAATTTTATTACAATCAATACATAGCAATCACATTTTACAAAAAAAAAAAAAAGAATTATGCTAAGAACAGATCAATCCCCACCCTTGAGAGAGAGAGCAAGCCAAACGGTGTAAAATTTAAGGCTTTTAAAAATACCTAAATCAACAAATTCTCTGTGCTTTATAAACTTATTTCAAAATATTACTGATTAGATCCTGCCATGTTTTAAAAAAGTCTGCACAGATCCTCTAACTGAGTATTTGATTTTTCCAATTTTAAATAATATAACACATCAGTTTCCCACTGACTTAAAGAGGAGAGTTTGGGTTCTTCCAGTTTATCAGAATAAGTCTGCGTGCCAAAAGTGTAGTGAATGCAATCACAATTTGTTTGTCCTTCTCCACTTTAAGACCCTCTGGAAGAACCCCAAACACAGCTGTTAATGGGTTAGGAGGGATTGTGAGTCCAAGACTGTCTGAGAGGTAATTAAAATTTTTGTCCAGAATAATGTTAATTTGGTGCAGGCCCAGAACATGTGACCTAGTGAGGCTGGAGCTAATTTGCAGCGTTCACAGGTTGGATCATGTCCTGGAAACATTTTGGAGAGTTTTAGTCGAGACAGATGTGCTCGATATATAATTTTGAGTTGTATAATTGTATGCTTTGCACATATGGAGCTTGAGTGAATTCTCTGCATTGCTACTTTCCACTCCTTTTCTGATATATTAATTGAGAGGTCATTTTCCCAGTGTCCTCTTGGATCTTTGAAAGGAAGGGATTGTAAAAGGATTTTATATATTGTAGAGATGGAGTCTAACTCCTTTAAATTGAGCAATAAATTTTCCAGCGTGGATGAGGGTGCAAGATGAGGAAAATCTGGAAGGTTCTGTTTAACAAAGTTCCTGATTTGAAGATAGTAAAAGAAATTTGTAGCTGGAATGTTAAATTTGGAATGTAATTGTTCATAGGATGCAAAGACGTTGTCTATATAAAGATCCTAAGCAAGTTAATTCCAAATTTTTCCAGATATTAAAACTGCACATGTTTGTGAGGGTTGAAAGAGGTGGTTCTTTTGCAGGGTGCCACAGAAAGAAGCTTCTCCGTCTTAAAATGCTTTCTACATTGGTTCCAGATTCTAAGTGAGTGGAGCACAATTGCGTTATTAGTGTATTGCCGATAACGTGTGTTTATTGGTGCACAAAGCAAGGAATACAAAGAAGTACTGCAGGATTTTACTTCTATTGCGGTCCATGCCTGTGTATGTTCTTCTATTTGTGTCCAGGTTCTTATCGACTGTATATTTGCCGCCCAGTAATAAAACTGGAAGTTAGGTAGAGCCATACCGCCTTCTACCTTTTGTCTTTGTAGAGTCGCTCTTTTGATGCGTGGATGTTTAGAATTCCAAATAAATGAGGTTATTGTTGAATCTAATTGCTTAAAAAACGATTTATTAATGTATATTGGTATGTTTTGAAATAAAAAAAGGAGCTTAGGAAGAATATTCATCTTAACAGTGTTAATTCTTCCAGCTAGTGTGAGATGAAGGGTTGACCATCTATGCAAGTCTTGTTTAATTTTTTCCATGCAGGCACGAAATTTTGTTGATAAAGAGCTTTATGTTTACTTGTGATGTTTACCCGAGGTATTTAAACTGTTCTGCAATGATAAAAGGAAGGGTGTCTAATCTAATATTATATGCTTGAATTCACGGAAAGAGTACACTTTTATTCAGATTAATTCTGAGACCAGAGAGCTTTTGAAATTCTGTGAGTGCTGCTAAGACTGCAGGCACAGAATTTTCTGGGTCCGATATATACAGTACCATGTCATCTGCATATAATGAGATTTTCTGTTCCAGTCCTTCTCTGCTAATCCCCTTTATCTGATCGGTATTTCGACAATGTATTGCCAGTGGTTCAATGGCAATTGCAAACAGCAGTGGTGACAAAGGGCATCCTTGTCTTGTGCCACGCTCTAGTTTAAAGTAGTCTGAGCAAATGTTATTGATGCAAACTGAAGCTTCTGGGTTAGTATACAGTAATTTAATCCATGCACAAATGTTGGGCCAAACCCAAACTTCTCCAAAATAGTAAAAGGTATTTCCATTCAATCATGTCAATGCTTTTCTGCATCCAATGATAATAATATTTCTGGGGTGTTTGATTTAGTTGGTGAGTATATTACATTAAACAGGCGTCGAAGATTTGAAGACAAGTGTCGGCCCCTAATAAATCCAGTTTGGTCTTGTGATATTACTGAGGGGAGCACTTTCTCCATCCTTCTAGCTATGATTTTAGAGAGTATTTTAACGTCGTTATTCAGAAGTGAAATTGGTCTGTATGATGCACATTGTAATAAGTCCTTATTTTGTTTTGGGAAGACAGTGATTAGTGCTTGGCGAAAGGTTTGTGGAAGAGATTGGTTATCTCTGGCTTCTGTAAATGTTGCTAATAGGAGGGAGCTAGCTGAGCGGAGAATTTCTTGTAAAACTCTGCAGGGTAGCCGTCAGGGCCTGCTGCTTTTCCACCTTGGAGTGACTTTATAGCATCCAGTAATTCTGATAATGACAGAGGTTTATCGTCTTAGATTAAATTCTGTAATTACAGCCACATTAGCTCCACAAATGAGACACACGGGTTTACCTCCCATCGGTTTTTAAAGGCTCTATGTTCAGAATCACCTTTTCTCTCCGGCATCGTGTGGGCTAGCTTCGCAATAACTTGCAGCATCATAAGCTAGACTTGATTGACGCGGTAAGTGTTCGGCAAGGCAGTTGAAGCGCTGAATTATGGGATCTGTAGTTTACTGTTTTACCAGCGCTTCATATCCCCGGGCCATTAATAACAATAATATATAAAATGATCTCGCGCGGATATAATTATATGCCGGGCGGATGTGGCTCTGGGCCTTGAGTTTGACACATATGGACTAAATAGAACTTGAAAAGATATATTTTTTCAAATGTGATCGCGCAATTCAGATCGAGTTGACGCAAGACTACAGTACATCGAGCCCGCGTGCTATTGTGGTTTTGCCTGCGTGCCTCAATAAGTCATCCTCCCCTCGCTCTTACTTTTTTACCGTTCATCTAATGAATACACTGAGTATGGCTCTACCAAAACAATCATTGATCACGAATAAAGTATCCATTATTCATAAAGCTTCAATTGGTGATGTCTTTCTGCGTTAACCGCATATTTTTTCATACGTCTCAAACCAAGGGGATGCGAGGCTAAAATGTATCGGGAAGCGCACGTACATACTCAGTGCATCCCCTCTCGGGAATCGAACCTCGGAAGCTGGTGCTAGAGGCGAAGCCTCTACTATTGCGCCACGGTGTGTGGTTTGTCTATTTAAGCGTAGCAGTATAATTCAGTTTTTGTTCAGCACTCTTTGGAACTGTTGCTTTTTGTCTGCGCACTGTGTCAGTTCACGTGAGCCGCTGAATATGGTTTTATATGTTACTCGCTCTCTTCTAATTGTTTCGCTGCCTTCTTAATTATATAATGTATGTTTTCTTCAACGGTTTTTGGAGCTCTTTCTGGTTTTCTACGTACTGCGTGATTACGTGGGAGGCGTGATGATGTCACATGAAACTCCGCCCCCCACGACTTTCGAGCTCAACTCCATTACAGTAAATGGAGAAAAATAGCTTCTAGTTATGACCATTACGCGTAGAATGAAACCTGCCCAAATTTTGTAAGTAAGCTGTAAGGAATGAGCCTGCCAAATTTCAGCCTTCTACCTACACGGGAAGTTGGAGAATTAGTGATGAGTGAGTGAGGGCTTTGCCTTTTATTAGTATATATATACACAGTATATATATATATATACATATATATATATATATATATATATATATATATATATGCATATGATATTATTATTTTAAAGTTTAGAAAGCCTTTGATACAGTGCCACATGAAAGGTTGGACATCAAACTAAAACAAGTGGGAATTCAGGGTGTAGAGTCTAGATGGGTGCACAGTTGACTTACACATACAGTACTTCTATTGCAACCAAAGTCAGATAACAGGTTTTAATCTGTTCACTTTGTACCTGGTATAGGATTTAAGAAAATGATACAAAACACTGCTCAAACAATAAGGGCCAACAGCATCAGGCCCTGCCTCCTGACAATGAACTGCTTAGAAGAAAAATATGGACACATTACATAATTAAACAATGTAGTTCAAGTAACAGAAACACTCTCAACTATATAATTATTATTTTTATTTCATAATGAAACTGTAACCTCATAATGAAAAAGAGAAGAGTTATTAGAAGCTTTAACTTTAGTAAGTGTAGAAAAGATAAACCATCTGTAATCTGGTAATATCTGCTTAAAGAAATCACCAAAATTAAGATGAAGAAAAAAAAAAAATAATGTAATTATCATCATCATCATCGGTCCATTGCATTTTCTTCACACTGCATATGAAAGCAAGACTTCAGCAGATGGTCACAGTACTGCAGCACTTCCTATAAATAAACAGAAATAAAAAAATAAGAAGGGATCAGTGCTGGGCTAATCTTTTTAAAATTATTTTGTTTCAAGCTCAGATTTTTAACTGCTAACTGCAAACACTAATCAAACACCATAGAACTCCCTTTAATTCACACAATAAAATATTCCTGTTGAGTTTAGGGTTAAAATGTGAAAGTCCTCAGGAATTTCAGCAAACTTGGCAAAATGCATTAAAGTCAATGGGGATCAAGAAACTAAACTAGTTTTGAGTGGTTTATAATGGTGCAATGGTCTTTTAACAGTACAGTCCCTGAAGCCTACAAAAAAACGTAGCCCCGGTCCATCTAAGGTTCCTTCACACCTCTTCTTCAGAGTATTTTGTTTTATAAATGTGTCAATCAGCACAAGCAGCCTGCTAGTTGTTGGTTTAAGTCCTGGAGATATGTGTTTTGAGTATTGAGCTGCTATTTTTATTAATACTATAATATAATAAAAACATACATTTGAGTCGTTGCTGTAATGCACAGTGTAAATTTTGGCTACTTGTAAAAGTTAGCACCTTTTTTTATTATTCAGTTTTATTCTTTCCGTGTTCATGTGGTACAATGAACTTGCTGCTTCCTCTCCGAGTTGATATCCTTCTTAATGGTTGCCCTCATGTTGTCATACGCTCTACAATTCACTTTGTGGTCATCAGTCATGCCTTATAAAGCAGTTTCTTCGTTTGCTGCTTAATTTTTAAATCTTTATTAATCCACTAAGGAGTTTTTTTTTTAATTTCCTAATAATTCCAAACTTAGGTATGTATCTGTCCTACATTACATATAAAACATTTTTAATTCTGTTTCACTGCTCCACGACAGTCCACACTTAAGAGCTTATCCCAGTCTATCCTCCTTAGACTTTGTTCCATCTGCTCAAAATTTGCCCTAACAAACTTCAACTTAACAAGTTTAGTCTTTGCACTGTATTCTTACAAAATACTGAGAATTGTATTATATTATGGTCACTTAATCCTAGTGGTTTAATCACCTCTACACCCTCAATTCTATCTTATTACAAAATACTAAATCCAGACAAACTTCACTCTGCCTTGGTGCTTCAACATATTGTGCTAAAAACAGTCACTGATTACTTCTAAAAGCTCGTGTGCACCTCCAATATGCAGGGTTATCCCAGTAAATATTTGAATAATTAAAATCCCCCATGACTATAATATCTCCCTGTAAACTTGCCTTTTTGATATTACTAAAAAGATGTGTGTTGAAATTGCTGTCTGAATTGGGTGGTTTGTAACACACTCCTAAAATAAGATCTCTTTCCCTAATGTTTTCCAGGTGAAGCCTTATGTCCTCATTAAGATGGGGCTCATCATTCAACTAAAGAGAACTTACATTTAAATTCTGTTTGATATAAACAGCAACCCCACCTCCTTTTATGTTCTGCCTATCCTTCCTAAAAAATGTGCATCCCTCTATGTTACATGTATTCCCATCTTTGTTATTTAGCCAGGTTTCCATTATTGCTAGCATAATTATGCTCAGCTCCATACAGCTCCAACTCACTTACTGTACCTTATTTTTAATACAAACTGGATTCCAAAAAAGTTGGGACACTATACAAATCGTGAATAAAAACTGAATGCAATGATGTGGAGGTGCCAACTTCTAATATTTATTCAGAATAGAACATAAATCACGGAACAAAAGTTTAAACTGAGAAAATGTATCATTTTAAGGGAAAAATATGTTGATTCAGAATTTCATGGTGTCAACAAATCCCAAAAAAGTTGGGACAAGGCCATTTTCACCACTGTGTGGCATCTCCCCTTCTTCTTACAACACTCAACAGACGTCTGGGGACCGAGGAGACCAGTTTCTCAAGTTTAGAAATAGGAATGCTCTCCCATTCTTGTCTAATACAGGCCTCTAACTGTTCAATCGTCTTGGGCCTTCTTTGTCGCACCTTCCTCTTTATGATGCGCCAAATGTTCTCTATAGGTGAAAGATCTGGACTGCAGACTGGCCATTTCAGTACCCGGATCCTTCTCCTACGCAGCCATGATGTTGTGATTGATGCAGAATGTGGTCTGGCATTATCTTGTTGAAAAATGCAGGGTCTTCCCTGAAAGAGATGACATCTGGATGGGAGCATATGTTGTTCTAGAACCTGAATATATTTTTCTGCATTGATGGTGCCTTTCCAGACATGCAAGCTGCCCATGCCACACGCACTCATGCAACCCCATACCATCAGAGATGCAGGCTTCTGAACTGAGCGTTGATAACAACTTGGGTTGTCCTTGTCCTCTTTGGTCCGGATGACATGGCGTCCCAGATTTCCCAAACAGAACTTCGAATCGTGACTCGTTTTACCACAGAACAGTCTTCCATTTTGCCACACTCCATTTTAAATGATCCCTGGCCCAGTGACAACGCCTGAGCTTGTGGATCTTGCTTAGAAATGGCTTCTTCTTTGCACTGTAGAGTTTCAGCTGGCAACGGGCGGATGGCACGGTGGATTGTGTTCACTGACAATGGTTTCTGGAAGTATTCCTGAGCCCATTCTGTGATTTCCTTTACAGTAGCATTCCTGTTTGTGGTGCAGTGTCGTTTAAGGGCCCGGAGATCACGGGCATCCAGTATGGTTTTACGGCCTTGACCCTTACGCACAGAGATTGTTCCAGATTCTCTGAATCTTCGGATGATGTTATGCACAGTTGATGATGATAGATGCAAAGTCTTTGCAATTTTTCGCTGGGTAACACCTTTCTGATATTGCTCCACTATCTTTCTGCACAACATTATGGGAATTGGTGATCCTCTACCCATCTTGGCTTCTGAGAGACAATGCCACTCTGATAAGCTCTTTTTAAACCCAATCATGTTGCCAATTGACCTAATTAGTGTTTATTGGTCTTCCAGCTCTTCGTTATGCACAAATTTACTTTTTCCAGCCTCTTATTGCTACTTGTCCCAACTTTTTTGGGATTTGTTGACACCGTGAAATTTTGAATCAACATATTTTTCCTTTAAAATGATACATTTACTCGGATTAAACGTTTGATCTGTCATCTACGTTCTATTACAAATAAAATATTGACATTTGCCATCTCCACATCATTGCATTCAGTTTTTATTCACAATTTGTTTAGTGTCCCAACTTTTTTGGAATCCGGTTTGTACTTATAGCATTAAGGCAAACTATTTTTAATGTGTGACTCCTTCTACATTTAAATGTTGGGTTCGAATTTACATTACTATGCATTTTTATTTCTACACCGTTGTTTGTTCCTCCATGTTTAGTTTTAAATCTGGCCTCGACTAGCCTACTCATACGCCTCCCCAATACATTGGTGTTCCTCCAGTTCAGATGTAACCCATCAAGGCGGAACAGGTCCCATCTGTTTCAAAAGGTGTCCCAATGCCACATAAACCTATACCTGTCTACCCTGCACCAAGATTTGAACCACACGTTAAGTCTTCTAATCTCCTCAATTTTACTTTGACTGGCGCTTCACAGGCAGAACGTCAGAGAAGTCTACCTTGTCAGTTCTGCTCTTCAGCCTGGGACCTATCTCTTTGAATTTGGATCGCAGAACTGACAGACTACCCTTATGTATGTCATTTGTTCCAACATGTACAATGACAACTGGATCCACTCTCGCTCTGGTCAAAAGCCTATCCACCCTTCCAGGGAAGTCCTCCACCTGTGCACCTGGAAGGCAACAGACCACGTGAGACTCTCTGTCTCTGAAGCACACCTGCACTTCAATCCCCCTAATGAATGAGTCCCCAACTATCACTACCTCTCTCTTTGTGGAAACTCCCATTGGGGCTCCACATCTCTGCCTACCACCTCAGAATCAACAGAGATGCCATCCAGCTTCGCAAGGACTTGATAACGGTTTGACAGTTCCAATTCTGGGGATGATGCTCCCGGACAGTGTACACCCTTTACCTTATGCCTTGTGACCGTGACCCACCTATTTCTACATGTCTGGTTTGGAATCTCCTCCCGTGCCACCTTAGGGGTGCACACTAACTCTCTAAAGGACACCTGGGCCAGGTCTGTTAATTCTCTACTACAACACAGGCAAGCCAACTCCTCCTCCAGATCAGTGACCCTGGGCTGGAGGTGCTGGACCAGCTGTCATCTCCTGCTGATGTAGCCCTCATAGACAACTGGCTCCTCCAAGCCATTATCTAAAAAGTCCAACATCCAACAGGACTTGCATTGCACTGGCCTCATTATTAAAATTTGATTTAGGATTAGTAAAACTGCCTTAAATTTTTTTTTCTTAAAATTAAATGATTTAACTTAAATTATATCACTAAGAACTGCTACAGCTATTTTACACCTTCTGCTCCCTCTCAGCTGCCTGCCGTTTGTCCTTCTATGAGGTTAAGTTTACTTTTCTGTCTGTTCTCCTAATTTTACACTCCTCTTATTCCTTACTTAAAAGCTCTCCACTCACACTATTTGTATTCCCCCGTATTAATGAACCCTTACACTGTCGCCCACTTAACTGTTCTACCTCAAACCGCTAAGAACTGTTCAATCTAAATTAAACAAATGAATAAAACTTTGCTATCTTATCTGCTCCTACAGCCCCTTGTGCTTGATCGTGTTTATCAATGTTAGCTGCTTACCTACGCACTGCTGAGCCTTCCCCTTTATTGCTTTGAAGTCAGCCACGGCATTTTTTTTTTCTTTTAAACTAACGAATTACCGTTATGATGCGATTATCAGTGCCGATATCAGTTACTGCTGCTTTCTACCCTGTCTCCCCGATGCTAGTTCAAATACAGATAACAAGAACTAGTACACATACAAGTAACTTTTCCAAGCGCACCTCCAAACACCCAGCTACTTTTGCTCTTGTGTGGGTGAGAAAAAGAAAAAAATCCCTTCTAAAGGGAGAAAAGTTTTAAAAATTCACACACGATTCCTTAGCAGCATCTAAAACCCAATTTTTTTAAGAGCAAAATGTATTTTATAATTAAACCGGACACCACAGAAAACAAAAACTCTCAACAGCCTCTCATGTTTGCAAATTGTATGTCAGCACATCTCTAGTACATCCTCCGCACGTCTCTAGTACTTCCTCAGCATGAATTACATTCAAAAGAAGCTGTAACGCTGTACAATTTGGCTGACCATTTGGTGGGTCAGGGTCAAATTCATCCAACCTTATCTCTTCAGGTACAGGCAAGCCATGATTGTATATCACATTATGCAGCACCCTACATGCTTGCACAATGCAACACAATTTTGGTGGACTATAGAGCAGCACATTAACACTAGAATTACCAGAGCCTACAAAAAAAACTCATAGATCTGTCCCACCTTAAATCATTTCACACCTCTCCATCAGTGTCTGTTGTCCTGTAAATGTGTCGATAAGCAGCAAGCAGCCTACTATTATATCACCCAATCGCCACAAAGTTTTCTCAGCTCAAGTCTGTTTACCTGCATGTCAGTTGCTTAAGAGTTGTATAGAGTGAGAAGTCAAGCAAAATGACACCTTTTATAAATACTATATCGTTATTTAGAACACATGCATTTCATGTGTGTTCTGTGTCTACAACGATCTATGTAAGCACATAGTAAAAACAGAAACATTTTTCATGTTTTAGTAATAATTGATAAAATGCAGACATGAAGTGTATAATGTGTGAAGCCTGAATTCCAAATATTAAGTAAACATTTTCACAAAAGGTACAAATATAACAGAACAAATGCACTTCTATTCAAGAATATAACTGCAGAAAAAGAAACCGCATTAGGGTACGACATCGACACTCATTTGCTACTACCACTTAGGTGGCGCAACGGTATCAACTGTTGACTGGTAATCAAACCTTCACGGGACTCCTAACTGCGAGGCAGCAGCGCTACCATTGCGCCACTGTGCCACCACTATATATATATATTTTGGGTATGACTTTTGCTATTAATTAATTTCCTTGTTATGTATAATGCTGTTCACAATTTGAGATGCATCAGAAATGAACACTGTAAATAGTGTGGATGGATGAAAACACAAAGAACTTTAAAGTGTGGAGTCATTTCAACTTCATATCTGGAAAAAAATCTGCACTTTGCAAGATCTATATAAAAAAAATTATCTCACTTACTTATAAAACTGAGCATCAGAAAAGAAAATACAAAGTAAGTGTGACTCCTCTCAGTTCTGAATGTCACCTTCTTCTGGTTTATATTTATTTTTTTTCTGGTGGCTCAAAATCTGTATGACAGTGCAAATTTGGAATCATTAACAATATTTGAAACTTTTTAACAAATTTTGATGAAGACAGCAGTGACTTAGTTCATCTTGTGGTCTTTGCTGCCATCTAGCATCAAAACAAACAATACATTCTAGGCAAATTTTGTTAATGGTTGGCAGTGGTTCAGCCTCCCACTTTTTTAACATCAAAAATAGCACTGAAAGTGCTGGAGCCTATTAACACTTAAGCACTTTCAAGCATTTTGAAAGAACTGTTTTGCATGGAAAATATGACATTTCCCATCACCATTTTGTGGGTTGTGAGATGACCGATTCTTGTGTCTCCAGATTGGTGCATCTTCTATGACTTTAGTGCTTTAATCCTGGCGATCACAGTACTTAAGAGGAGTTGTCGTCTGAGCTATGAGTGCAGATACTGAGTCCACCCTATTTTGCATTAAAAGGAGTCTAGAGGATAATTGTTGTTTCTCTATAAAGAATCCTCAGGAAGCATCCTGAAAAATTCCAGGATAACAAATAGATATTTGGATGAGGAAGAACCCAAATACTCCCATAATTGTTTAAAAAAAAAAACAAAAAAACAGAACTTTATTATACAATTTACAGCAATTCCATTTTAGCCCCTGTTAAAAGATGAGATGCAATGCACTTGGTCCCAGTGCTTCTTCCATTCCTGGAAACATTTTCAGTACTCATCTTTTGTTACTGTGTCTAGAACCTTCTACAAGTTTTTCATTGTGCATTTCTTCCACTGTAGCAAGTTTTTTTCGAAAAACAATATATGCACATATTGAAGTTACAATATTTGTTGGAAAATGATACAATTTTTGGTGTTGTGTAAAATGATACGAAATTGAACAAGCGGTTTCCAAAAAATCTGTCCAGAATGCTGAGACCTATAGACAAGAATAATTTCTTAAAAACTGTCTTATATTCTTCAAAAAGTTGCATTGCATTTGCCTTGTTACAAGCTCCAAGAGCTGGAAGAAGGTCTTAAAATTCAGCTTTATGATCATCAGACATTGCACATTATCAAAGATACACCATGAAGCATGAGGCTGGCAGCGTCAAGCTGTTGGGACACTTATTTGCAGTAGGATCTTGAAAGTTAGAGGGTAAAATGAATTCAGCAAAATACATGGATATCCTAGAGAAAACCTGAAGTAGTGAAACCTAAGCATTGGGAAAATATTTGTTTTCCAGCAAGACAACTATCTCTGGTATAAAGCCAAAAGTACACAGAAATAGCTTCAAAACAACAATGTTAATGTCCTGGAGTGACTGACTCAGAATCCAGATCTCAATACAACCGAGAATTTGTGACTGATTTTGTAAAAGGCTGTTCACTCAAGACCTCCATGAAATCTGACAGAGTTTAAGCATTTTTGCACATAAGCAAGCACGGTGGAAAAATTGCCATGTCCAGATGTACAAAGCTGACAGGGACTTATGGATTCAAACATAACACTGGAATTGCTGCCTGTAAAAGTCTGTCTTGCTCTTTTTAATAGGATATTTACCGGTGCTTACTAATTATATTAATGGAAACAACATATTTATGGAATACTCTACTCAAAAGATTTTATTTTAAATGCTACCTTCCCCAAGTAGTCTGTAGTAGTGCCCAAGGGGAAAAAAATAATCTCATGCTTTTGTGGAGAAACTAAATGTTAAAAATTCTAACTCAACAGAGTCAATGGGCAGTGCCAAATGATGTGAAAAACATCCAAGGCAAATAAAAATATCACATAACCTGTGTCAAATAATCCACATGTCCAATATTCTTCATACTTGTATAGTCAAAATATGTAAAATGCATAGTCAAAATATGTAAAATGCGTGCATTTTTGGTAAAATAGTTAACAGTTACTCCCTGAAAACAGAAGTATTGAATGCAAACAGGGAAGGCATCATTCCCAAAATACTGTTCATTGAAATGCAATACAGGTTTCTACATCAGTAAATGATCGGGGTGAGCCAGATCTTAGAAATGTGAGTGTTGCACTTCTAAATCAATCCAATGCCTCATGAAGGCAGCATTCAAAGTAGGGGTGGTGATTATGAACTTCAAACAGAGCAGATGTGCTCTCATCCATTGTTACTTCCTATACCTCATATTTTTAACTCAGTATATTCTGCTAATCTGTAAGAATCCTAATCCACCCTCTATAACAATGTAAAAGTAATGTCTTAAATCGTCAAAAACTAGAAAAAGATCTTTCCCTGCTGCTTCTTATAACTGTTGTAAGTTGATATTTTTAAATACAATAAAACTCAAGAAAGTAATGTTTAACACAAATTAGGGTAAACATTAGAGAATGCCAAAGCGGGTAATTTAAATTTCTAAGTGAATTTATACTTACATTAAGTTTATACGATGTTTACCTTAGTCCCTGTCTTAATGATTGACTACTTACATTACATGGGCTACCTCATGATTCTAGATTTAAACTACTGTATAAATCATTTGCATTTACAGTATGCTTTGCAGCCCAAGCAATAGGAGAATGAGTGTATACCTGACATTCTTCTCTTCCTGACAAGTCTTCAGTCTTCTTGTGTAGTAATTCCTCAAGGTGAAGACGGGGAGACTGGCATTCCCTCACACCATGTGGTGAATCGTTCACAAGACTAGTGGGAAATAAACATACCTAGTGATTAACAGTTCCGTAAGAAATAGTTATTAAAACTTTAAAACATTAAAGCTTCCCAAGTAAATATTTCAAGGTATTGTGCACTTACAATTTACAATGTCACAACACTGAAAATACATAAAAATTTTATACAGCTTGAAAAATGAAAGAACATTCACTTGAAATATGAAAGTATTAGTACACAAAAATCCACAAAGAACACACACAGGAAAAAAGGAACTTTACTCTGCCTACTGTTCTCTCCTAAATTTATTTTGCATGACTATTTGGATAAACTGTATTATTTTCAGGCGGCACGTGTCCAGCTGTGTTTGATTATACTGATTGGACTTGATTAGGAAAGCCACACATCTGTCTATATAAGACCTTACAGCTCACAATGCATGTCAGAGCAAATGAGAATCATGAGGTCAAAGGAACTGCCTGAAGAGTTCAGAGACAGAATTGTGGCAAGGCACAAATCTGGCCAAGATTACAAAAAAAAATTTTGCTGCACTTAAGGTTCCCAAGAGCACAGTGGCCTCCATAATCCTTAAATGAAACACATTTGGGACAAACAGAACCCTTCCTAGAGCTGGCCGTCTGGCCAAGCTGAGCTACCGGGGGATAAGAGCCTTGGTGAGAGTGGTAAAGAAGAACCCAAAGATCACTTTGGCTGAGCTCCAGAGATGAAGTCAGGAGATGGGAGAAAGTTGTAGAAAGTCAACCATCACTGCAGCCCACCACCAGTCAGGGCTTTATGGCAGAGTGGCCTGTCGGAAGCCTCTCCTCAGTGCAAGACACCTGAAGGACTCAGAGATGGTGAGAAATAAGATTCTCTGGTCTGATGAGACCAAGATAGAACTTTTTGGCCTTAATTCTAAGCGGTTTGTGTGGAGACAACCAGGCACGGCTCATCACTTGTCCAATACAGTCCCCACAGTGAAGCATGGCGGTGGCAGCATCATGCTGTGGGGGTGTTTTTTAGCTGCAGGGACAGGACGACTGGTTGCAATCGAGGGAAAGATGAATGCGGCCAAGTACAGGGATATCCTGGACAAAAACCTTCTCGAGAGTGCTAAAGACCTCAGACTGGGCCGAAGGTTTACCTCCCAACAAGACAATGACCCTAAGCACACAGCTAAAATAACGAAGGAGTGGCTTCACAACAACTCTGTGACTGTTCTTGAATGGCCCAGCCAGAGCCCTGACTTAAACCCAATTGAGCATCTCTGGAGAGACCTAAAAATGGCTGTCCACCAATGTTTACCATCCAACCTGACAGAACTGGAGAGGATCTGCAAGGAGGAATGGCAGAGGATCCCCAAATCCAGGTGTGAAAAACTTGTTGCATCTTTCCCAAGAAGACTCATGGCTGTATTAGCTTAAAAGGGTGCTTCTACTAAATACTGAGCAAAGGGTCTGAATACTTAGGACCATGTGATATTTCAGTTTTTCTTTTTTAATAAATCTGTAACAATTTAAAAAAAAATTCTTTTTTTTGTCTGTCAATATAGGGTGCTGTGTGTACATTAATGAGGGAAAAAATTAATTTAGATGATTTTAGCAAATGGCTGCAATATAACAAAGAGTGAAAAATTGAAGGGGGTCTGAATACTTTACCGTACCCACTGTATACTGTATGCTGTAATGCTTCCGCTAAACTGGACAAAACAGGTTTGAGAATGTCATATTATGATTGTTCAGCAAAACATTACATCTGACTTTTTACGGATATCACAAGAACTGATACTTCATTACCAAGTTGATTCCAAAATTCAATAAAAGTTATAGTACTTTTTTTTTTCTTTTTTCTAACAATATTGGTATTTGGTAAAGTTATAAAGATGACTAAAATCATTGATTTAAAGTAAAAATAATTGAAAGACATTTGGTAGCACTACCTAAAACACAAAATATCTTGTCATATTATGAACTTGAATTAATCTCTACCAAGAAGAAATAGTAACATTACTAGATTAGTTTACTTGTACTCATTCAAACCCCCTTCCTCAGGTGTTCTCTTTTTCTTCCATATTCTCAAGAAGAGCAACTCAGCATATGCTATAAACGTACATTGACAATTAATTTGTGATGCTTCATTCTTTTTTTAACTGTAATGTACCATCATTTTCATTTCTTCAGCAGTTTTTAACTTGCATACACAGGACACTAAACTGGAAGTGCATCTATCTATGTATGAATTGTTTTTTTTTTTTAACCTAACATAAACAGTGTTTGTTGGAATTTTAAAATATGTGGCTCAGAGCTCAACTTGTGTAATTTTAACCTCCTTAGCATTAGGCACACGTATCACTTGGACTGGAAAAACAATGCTAAAAGCGTTAGTCTTGAGTGTCACTCAGGCAATGGTATAGACGTGTCTCGCATAAACACAATATTACCCGGGCAATGTTGTTCTCCTTATCCTCATAATGGTGTCTTGTAAGAATGCCTCTCACCAGCAGTGATGACTAAGTGAATCTGTCTTCAGGCAGTGAAATTGAAACAGTCAGTGAAACTGAAAATGATTCTTGGAATCCGAAAGTAATGCTCGTGTCACTTGCACAAGCGCAGTGTGCTATTTATGTTATTATTATTTATCATTATTATTATTATATGTATAATTATTATACTTTCTACACTTCTGACTTTGTACTTTTAGTGTTTTGCATGTTTTACAATAGAAAGAAATGCAAAGCTTTTTACTGGTCTTTGAGGAAAAATTGCAACACTAAGGAAGTTAAAGTTGTTTTTGCAAGAATGAAAACTGAGAAAATCATATTAAAGATTTTGATGTGTTATATTCTAACAAGTTCACATTAGTAACCAAATATTGTGAATTTACAGCATGATCAAGGTGGTTACTCAGTTGATGTTTATTGGTTATTGTTTTTTTTTTTTTCATGGCACTTGAATGGTCATAAAAAGAAAGCTGTGCAATAGAATGTTCATGGCATTTTGATATTAATGGCAATACTACTATACTCAGATGATAGTTTGGAAAGTACCTGTAGGCTATATAAACATTTTAAAGCTACTGTTAGTTTTAACATTCTCTTAAAGAATAAAAGCACAATATTGTTGAAGTGTAAAATGAATGTGCTTTTAATAAAAAGCAACTGTAAGCTAAGTTAAGGCTGAATTGTTTGAATTTTAATTTGCCAAATAAAGTATTTTCAATGAATCATATATGTTTATGCTGTAGTACTGAATGGTTACTGAGTATAGTAAAACTTCACCGGTATTGGTATCAATTACCTCGAGAGCTTTTTGGGGCAGAACTTTAAAACTTTGAAGAAACATCTTGTCTACCTATTGTGATAGAATCTCAGGGCAAATTAGGAAAGAAGATAAATATTTAACAAATGCATCATTATGCCAATGCAATAAAAAAGGCATTTTTAGGTAAAGGTACTTGTCTTTAGTCTGGCGGCAACTGGGAGGGGCACCAGTAAGACAGACATAGAAAGATAAGTGACATAGAAGGAATTGGGCAATGTTCACCCAGGATGAATGGAGGACAAAAGATAGGTAAGGGGCACACAACCTCTTGGCCAATACATGGTAGTAATGTGGAATAAATGCAGCAGTACCTCTGGCCCAATAGAGAGCAGGAATATGGTCCAAATTTGTGAGTGTAACATTTTTTTTCCTTTTAAAGGCAAAAGCTGGGAAGACTAGCCATGGACTAGATGTTTCTCTCCAGGTCATTAGGTCACATTTTTTAGTTCCTAATTGCAATTATTAGAATCATGAGGTGACCCAAAGACTGCCAATATGACCTGACCCTTGTGTGTACAGTGGTCTCAGTATATGCCTGAGGGCAGGACACTTTATAGACTCGCCTTAATCAAGAAAATAACTACAGTCAGTGGTCAGGACATAAGGAGGGATTTTAAAGCCACCACAGACCTGTGTGCCACTGAGAATACAGCAAAGATAAACTGCAGGAAATGCTCACTGGCAGGAGGATGACAGACAACAGCAGGTAAGAGGTTGCTTTGACACTGGACAGACAGGCAAGCTAATCAACCCAGTAGATAGAATTTATGGAATATACCAACAATTCTTTGCATTTATATAGCGCTTATATAGCGCTTTTCTCACTACTCAAATCACTCAGCAATTGCAGGTTAAAGGCCTTGTTCAATGGTCCAACAGAGCAGAGTCCCTTTTGGCATTTACAGGATTTGAACCGGCAACCTTCAGATTGCCAGTGCAGACCCCTAGCTGACAGAGTCAGCTCACATGGGGTGGGGGCCTTGTTTTGTTAGCAATAACTTTACTTTAGTACACATCCATCTTCTGTTCCTTTAATAATCAGTATAAAGATAATGATTCACACCACTTCTTGCAAACCATACACTGAATTAAGCTTTCTCCAGCACTTCTACTGTACACATCACATGGCCAGGCACCCATCTGCTCCATGCAGCACACTCCATCCTCCCTTATTACCAATTCCAAAAGTATGATGGTTTAATGTGACCCATACTGTAGTGGATGAGCTTTTTATTATGGACTGGAATGAAGATATTTGTTTCCCAGCCTTTAGATCATCAACATTTTGATAAGAACAGTCCATTCAGCTCAACAAGACGTGTCAAATCTATACTATTAATTTTACCAAAATACCATAAAGTTGAATTTTGAGTGTCCCCAGTTTATCACGCTACTTGGTAACTTACTCCATGTGTCTATAGTTCTCTGTGTGGGAAAAATATAACCCTTCTAACATTTGCATGAGATTTACCCTTAACAAGTTTCCATCCCCCATGTTCTTACTGTACGTATTTTAAAGTAACAGTCTCTGTCCACTGTACTAATCGCTTTCAGTCTTCTGGAATTCTCAGTATACAATTGTGCTGCACAAGTCTGTTAAACAATTCAAATCCATAGTACTTCTGACAATACTCCAGTTTATTTTCTGCTTTACCAATATTTATTTTCTTCAACACTTTCGCAACATTTCCTTTTGAAAACCTACAGCTACCTACAGCTGTTTCGTCACAACAAACTTCATTATCCCTTTTATTCCTTCACGTGGCAACTTCTTCATATATTTCCAAATATCCTTAATCCCATTACTATCAATCATAAATTTCCCTTTATCATTTACAAGCAATTCAAACCTAATGCCTCTCGTGATTTATCTGCCATCTGCTTCACTATCCTGAATATATTTCCCTTTCCTTCCTCACTTACAAACTTTGCTTATATGCTTCTTACACTTAAGCATCTGCTTTTCTAGTATTTCCTTATAGATAGCTTTATCACCTTCCACCTTCATTTTTGCCAGTCTTTATAGCAGGTCGTCTTCTCAACTTTGTTCTGTACATCAGCATTCACCTACTTGTGTCTCTGGAGACCCTAGTCAAAGCACAGAGTTCTTTACTGTTTTCAACCAGTCATTCACTGTTGCTTCCCACATACTATTCACATATGACGCTTCTGAAACCTCACTAGTTCTTGCTATCACCTTCTCAGAAAATTTACTTTTCACATTCTTCTTCAGATTCCAGACCTGCAACCACAGTACATAGCTCATCTATACTGTGTTTTATGAATTTGGCTGAAAGATCACCTAAAACTAAGTAATACTGTTCCAGAGTCACACACCCTTCATTTGGGATCATCTTCATATTTTTCACCATGTCCAGTTAACCTTTTTTTCACACACAACTATATCCATCAAGCTCCTTATACAAAAAATCACCACCATGCACCATGTTCATTGCATTTCCCGATACCAGAATACTCTCGCTCTCATCGTTCCTTAAAGTGAACATAAAGCCCCCATGGACTCACTTATAACCATCAGCACAGACTTCAATGTACTAATTCAGGTCACCCCCATCAACCAGCTCCAAAATTCATCTTCTTCGATGTCACTTCTGCCAGCTTGAGGAGAGTAGGCCGAGACTAAAACAGTCATTTGCCAACAATCTTCTTTACAATTACAACATACTCGCTCACCCTCTTCAACACCAACAACTGGTCTCCCCATTATTTTGATGTAAATACATAAACCTCAGCACTGTGCTCACTGCTGTATTAGCATATTGCAATACTCTAAGTATTCTTGCATGTTCACTCTCTATATTATCGCCTTTACACATAACTACACCCCCTTCAGTTCAGAACTTTAATCACTGGTTCCAGATTTTCCTGTCATACTACCAATATTCAGAAAAATAATTCTTTTACTCTCTCCCTCAAATTTCTTATTCTCCATTTCTCCATCTCTTTTGCCATTAAATTGGCCTCTCCACAGTGCATCAGGTCTAGGACAGAGTTTCTCTATCCATGGCCTGGCCAGGTTTTCCAATTTTCTTTCCCATCCAAACTCAGTAAAAGAAGATAAAACAGTACTAACAGAAAAACTGTTTTACAAACATACTGTACAACCATAAATAGAAGGAATTAGAAATAAGCTAAATAAATAAAAATACAGTACACAACAGTTGCATCCAGGTCATGCGAGTGAAGACATTAGAAACTACGGAATAGAAGGGGACAGAGAAAACACCAGAGTCCATGGTAATAACCTACAGATAATGCACAATTGTTTTCAACAAACAACAATCATTCTCCCATTCACTGTCATGACATCATTAATTTCTGCAATTGTTATCACAAAAAAAAAATCCAATGACTTTCACTACAAGCAGTTTGTAGTACTAGGGTGTCGTACCATGTTGGTCATTATGAATGTAGCGAGAAGTCAGGCAAAATGACACCTTTTACTGGCTAACTAAAAAGATTACAATATGCAAGCTTTTCAGGCAACTAAGGCCCCTTCTTCCGGCAAGATGCAAGATTGTACTAAATAGTGAAAAAGCAGTTTCAAATGGTCATGAGGAAAGACAGTTGGACACTCCGCACTATAAGGCTAAAGACAATTCAATATCAGTTACACAAAGAAAAAAAATCCTCCACCTGGATAGTGGTGAAAGAAACAGATAAGTGGTCAAAAGAATGAGAAAAATATGGGGAATGAAAGCGACATCAGTGGCCAAAATTAAAGAAAGAGAGGATTAAAAGCAAGAAGCCAGTACACAGAAGCCAAAAGACAGGCTTAGACTATGTACAGTATACCAGGAGCTATGCAGAATCAGAGGGAAGTCCCAGAAGAAATCATTTGTGGTGGATAAAGTAAAATTGATGGACAATTCAGAACTGGTTTGGTAGTTTATTCTATGTGATTATTAATCAATCTTTTAATATCCTTGCCATTTAGAATTCTACGTAAACACTGTTAAGCATTACTCAGCCTTGAGGAGTTGTGAAATAAATTGCTTTACAGTGTTAGGCCTGAAAAACACTTGAAACAGCATTCTGCTGCTATCTAGTGGATGAAATAACATCTTGCTGCAAAAACGCAAATATTTCTATGTGTTCTGCCACTTTATGATAACTCATCAATATTCATGAATGAAACTGAACCTTCAGCAAAGAATACAATGGCGAATTAAAAACTATAAAGTCAGGTTCAGAACAAACAAACTAAATCGAGTGATAGTGATGACAGTGTGAATTGGTCATCAGACATTGACACTTGTTAGACAGATCCTGGCCTGTAAAATTTTAGTGGTGTTCATGTTTGTTGTTGGCTTCAGTGTCGGGAAAGTCACAGTAAACCATTTACTTGTCGCAGTTTCTGGCAGTCTGTATGACATGTGTGTGATTTTCAGTGTCCTGATACTGAAGGTCATAGTTGATAAACCAGTCCAGAGATTGTACTGGGCCCACAAACCATTTGTTGCAGACTCCCATTTTTGTGAAATTATGAATGAGATTTGTTTTTCACTCATTATGAAATACCAGCATTAAAACAATAACTATGACTATGATGAAGCCAATCAGCTAACACCAAAACTGTAAAGGAGAAAAAAAGAATACAGATGGACTGGACCCTGACCTGATACTGTGATGATCACGCATTCTGGGCAACTCCAAATGTGCGGACCAGCTTTTTTTCCTGAATGCCTAAATATCAAAATGTACCCTCGGTCATGGTCCACTGTGCAGTGGACACCTCCACATAATAAAATAAGAACGACTCTGCCGCTGTTGTACTTCATTCACTATTTTCACACTGTCATGGGTCTTAGTAACTGACTGGCCATTATTTGTCTTAATCCTTGTCAGGACAATGAGCCATGAAAGTATCAATGAAAAATGGCCTAAATCCTTACAACGCACATGTGGTGGTATAGCACTTTGATAAATTATTAATATTTTTTACTCGCTGGACAGACTGAAAAGCAAAAGGGATTTATGACAATGTTCTCGTGCAACAAAAGTATTGTAACATGTCTTGCTGTTGCATGGACAGCTGTGAGAAAGGGGAAGCAGGGCTTTGGCAAAGCCCAGGGGAAAGCACTTTTTCTGAGGGTACACAGCACATCTGTAGGAAAAGCTGAGTGACTGGGCTGAGGGATAAGATTGTACTTTCACACCAAGCTGGCTGTAAGAGATAAATTTAAGCATATCGCCATCAGTAGCTAACTGACCAGATAGTGGTCCTTATGCTTCATATTAATAGGATGCAGCTGCTTGGTATTTTGATGGCTCGTTTTTTTAAACAACAGTTACCCAAGTACTGCTAGAATTTTTTATAGTGTATTGTAAGACAACAAGATGAATTTCAAGTCTCTTTTTTCCTTTATAGTATGGCATCAAATACCCACTGTTGTGACCACCCCAAAAAAAAAAAAAAAAATCTTTGCATATTGTTGATGACTTGGATTCTGCACATTCAGATAAGGATCTTAAGCTACCAGAAGAAACAGCAAGTGCCACTGAGAGTGCTAGTGGATTATTACCAATTGTGAGTAAGAGAGAGATCACAATTACTTCAATGGGTTTTCTTTTTGTTTGCTCCCACACATCACAGTCGTGCTCCTGTACCAAGTGAGTCCATTTTAATAGATCTTGCAAAAGACATGTTTCTTACTTCATATTAATCTGAAGTGAGTCAACACTTTTCAGTTCTTTGGTCTTCATCTTTCCCATTTCTGATATACAATATTTGTAAATGTGATTAATATTACTTTTAGTCAATGAAGTGACATGCTTAATGTGTACATGAATTCCCCTACTGAAAAAACAAAACGGGTTGACCATGGGGTTTACAAAAAATATGATAAAATGAACTACCTGATTTATCTTAACATGTTTAAGTAAAAACGTGCTCATTGGAATTTTGTCTAAAAAATAAACAAGGCTTCAAACAATAAACACAAAATAAAAATTCAAACATTAATTCATGCGTCAATGACATGATAATGAATACCAAGACAATTTAGGATATTCAGTTACACAAACTGTTTTGTAACAATACACTCCCAAACAGGTTTCTCAGAAAATTACCTTTTTGTTGTTTTTTTTCTTACGTCAGTATATGGAGAAGACATTAGCTGGTTTATAATACTTACTAACAAAATACCCGCGCTTTGCAGCGGAGAAGTACTGTGTTAAAGAAGTTATGAAAAAAAAAAGGTAAAATTTTAAAAATAACGTAACGTGATTGTCAATGTACTGTAATTGTCGTAGGCTTATTTTAGTACTCAGAATGATGACTATGATTGTAAATGTTGTGTATGAGAAATACACATTTTTAGGATGTAAGGATCTCTTTGTAAACAAAGCCTGCAGTTCTGCCCTCTGGCTTTAAAATGTCTGCTGAGCTTACTTTTGAGCATGCAACGTAAAGTTGGCCATGTGAGAAGCAATCTTGTGTCAAGTCAATGCCGACCTTTTTTAGAGTCTGGCCCTGTGAGTCCTTTATTGTCATAGCGAAGCAGACCCTTACTGGAAATTGGAGCGGTTTGAACTGGAATGGGAGGTCAGAGGGTATGAGATGGATGCGAGGAATAAATACAGTCTTCTCTGAGCCTGTTTCAGTGAAGACAGTTGCCTCAATGAGGTTCTTGTGCGGAGATTCGATCTAAAGCCTGGTGCCATTACAAAGTTGTTGGTTGTAAGTTTCGTCGTAAAGCGGTGGAGTAATCGAAAAGGCAGGAGTCACCAGCAGGCAGACGTGAAGTAAGGCAAACAATAACAGGCTTGAAGCGGTGGAGTAAAGAAGAAGGGAGCAGTGAGCACAAACAGCTGAGGACAGTAAGGAAGCAAGTGAGCAGGAACATAAGCACTGGATGTCGTTAATGTATATAGGCAGGGAGCCAACCACGTGGTAGGTGTGTGGACAGCGGCCATGTGGAAAAAGGAAGGGGATCTGGGGGTGGCGATTGTGTGTGAAATAAATTCTCTTTTAATGGAAATAAGGAATGAAACCCCCAAAAGGAGAGCTCAGTTTCAAGACTTCCTTATGGCGCCGGTGAGATCACTTCTTTACATGTAAATTAAGTAAACGTGTCTGCGGCGCACATCAGGATTGGTCGCCGGTTTCACTGCCGACTTCCCAGGCCGTGTGATTATAAACTTTTAAAAGAAAGTTCAGATAAAGGACTGGGGAACGTGTGGGGATTGTGTGTGTCTAATTTATATGTGTATATAGTTGTAATATAGGTTAAGTACATGTGAATATATTTGCACCGTTTATAATCAATAGATTAGTGCTGCTGACGGATGGCCTTATATGGGCAGTGGGAGGCATGGAGATGGAGGATGCAATATAGGCAGGCAGCCAACTACGTGGGAGGCATTGTGATGGGGGACGCAACTCTGCCTCACACAGCGACTGAGCTGGAGGCTATAGCCGTTATGTTCCTATGTACATAAGTAGTATTCAGTTATGACCGTTACGCATAGAATTTCGAAATGAAACCTGCTTAACTTTTGTAAGTAACCTGTAAAGAATGACTCTGCCAAATTTCAGCCTTCTACCTACACGGGAAGTTGGAGAATTAGTGATGAGTGAGTCAGTTAGTCAGTCAGTCAGTGAGGGCTTTGCCTTTAATTAGTATAGATAAAAAGTATAGTATTTAAAAGACAAGTTAAATTTATTCAAATTACAATTGTTATAAATATCTGATGTTAAATTTTTAAAATGACTTTTTTTAAAGATTTATCCCAACTTTAAGGCTACCTTTTTGAAATAAAACTTGATCAATTAAAATGATTGTTGTTATTTAAGAATTCCTATAAAACAGTCTTTGTTCTGTTGTTTTCAAACTAAATCACCTAAATGATCCAGCTTTGAAGTTGCTTATACCAGTGCAATAATTCAAAATTAGCCACTGGACTAAGATCGTATCTAATTCAGATAAATTTTAGTTGTTTCACTAATAAACAAATTACAGAAATTTAGTACGCTGTTTAAGTAACCCCGCTGCATAGTTATATAACTGTATAATTCTGCAATCACAGACTACCCTTAAAAGTCCCTTTATACTGTTTCAGTATTCCTACTTGTAGTTTCTGTCTAAATATTTATACTTTGGCAAGATTTCTTGTGAAGTCTTTTTGAATTTATTTCTTGTGTTTCATTCACATATTATATATATTATACACACACACAGTATATATACATACACATACGCACACAGAGTATGTTTAATTGTTACTACTTATCCAATATACAACTATTTAACAAAACAATAAACAAAACAAAAAATTCATAAATAACTGTTTTTCTCTCCTACAGCACACTCATACGTTACACTAAATCATATGGTGTCAAATTAAAGTCACCAATTAATCCAAACAGGTTTTTGGAATATGGACATAAAAAGTATAGTATATGGAGAAAAACCTATGCAATTATAGTTGAAATGTGTAAACTAATGACAGACAGTGATGGAGCAAAGATTCTAGCAATTCTCTTGGAGATTTGAGGATGCAACGCTAATCAGTGCGCCTTCAACTCACCATGCCAAGAAACTCGACACATACATTTCTCAAGGGAAGGACTTGTATATGAACAAAACTATAAAACTACAAAGTATGCAAAACATCAAGATTGTCTTACTTAAGCCTGTGTTAACTCTATTTTTAAAAAAAAAAAAAATTCGGAATTAATGTCTAAAGCAATGTTTATAGAATGGCAATGTAACTGAAAGCACCAAAAAAGTCAAGAGTGGCCAATGTCAGCAAAAGCAAAAGGGGCAGGGGTTTTAAAGAATGAGTGAGAACCCCAATGTGCAAGTTGTGTTCCTAATCACCTACCATTTTATAACTAATTTATCCAGTTCAACATTGTTGGGAGCTGTTGCCCATCCAATCTGCATGTGGTAGGTACGTGGTAGATAAAGTTGGATGCACCCACCTTTGCACCCGTTTCCCTGCAATATTAACAAAATAAGCTGCTCCATACATTTAACGCAAAATAAAATTTAGTTAGCGCTTCAAAATGTTCACATTTTTCAGACAGTTTTGAGGCAAATCTTCAATGATATGACATACAGTTTATTAACCGAACCACGCAATCTAGGACACGCATAGCTTTCAGAGCTACTTAAATTGATTTGGCATGCACTACATAAAACAAGAAATAAAACTAATGCTTATTACTATAAAAACTAAATTGTGCCAAATGTGCTGAATGCAAAAATGAAACATATTTGGCAGGTACAAGAGTAAAAGATATGCCTTCTTCAGTTATGAATAATAATTGTTGCCAAATTCACTGGCAAATTCTTGAACAGCAGTAACAACAATACAGGTCCATCTCAATAAATTAGAATATTATCGAAAAGTTAATTTATTTCAGTAATTCAATTCAAAAAGTGAAACTCGTATATTATATAGATTCATTACCCACAAAGTGATATATTTCAAGCATTTATTTCTTTTAATTTTGAGGATCATGGCTTATAGCTAATGAAAACCCAAAATTCAGCATCTCAGAAAATTGTGAAGAAGTTCACTATAGTAGACTCATGGTGTCACGCTCCACTCAGCTAATTAACTCAAAACACATGCAAAGGTGTCCTGAGTCTTTAAATGGTCTCGAAGTATGGTTCAGTAGGCCACACAAGCAAAGCCACAAAAGGTTATTGCTAAAGAAGCTGGCTGTTCACAGAGTGCTGTATCTAAGTATATTAAGAGAAAGTTTGAGTGGAAGGAAAAAATGTGTCAGAAAAAGGTGCACAAGCAACAGGAATAACCACAGCTTTCAGAGGATTGTGAAGCACAGCTCATTCAAGAATTTGGGGGAGATTCACAAGGAGTGGACTGCTACTGGTCAGTGCCCCAAGAGCCACTATACACAGATGTATCCGGGACATATGCTAAAACTGTCGCATTCCTTTTGTCAAGGCACTCCTGAACCACAGACAACGTTGGACGCATCTTACCTGGGCTGAAGAAAAAACAGACTGGACTGTTGCTCAGTGGATCAAATTCCTCTTTTCAGAAGAAAGTAAATTTCACATTTCATTTGGAAATCAAGGTCCCAAAGTCTCGAGGAAGAGTGGAGAGGCACACAATTCAAGCTGCTTGAGGTCCAGTGTAAAGTTTCCATAGTCAGTGATAATATCTGGAGCCATATCATCTGCTGGTGTTGCTCCACTGTGTTTTATCAAGTCCAAAGTCAGCACAGCTGTCTACCTGGAAATTTTAGAGCACTTCATGCTTCTCTATGCTGACAAGCTTTACGGAGATGCCGATTTCATTTTCTAGCAAAACTTGCATCTGCCTACACTGCCAAAAGTACCAATACCTGGTTTACCATGAGCACCTTTTTACCATGGTATCACTGTGCTTGATTGGCCAGCAAACTCACTTGACCTAAACTGCATACAGAATCTATGAGGTATTAAAAAGAGGAAGATGAGAGACACCAGACCCAACAATGCAGACAAGCTGAAGGCTGCTATCAAAGCATCCTGGGCTTCCGTAACACCTCAGCAGTGCCATAGGCTGATCGCCTCCATGCCACGTTGCACTGATGCGGTCATTCATGCAAAAGGAGCCCCGACCAAGTATTGAGTGCGTACATGGACATACTTCTTAGTAGGCCAACATTTCTGTATTAAAAATATAACTCTAAGTTATTGAGATTCACCTGTACAAAAGTCTGATCTATATGTGAGACGGCATGAAAAGAGAACAAAGGTTTTTAATTTTTTTTACATGAAATGTGTATTAATCTTAAATTGACAAATTCAATTTCACAACAATAATTCATTTTATTCACTAGTGTAACCAGGTTGCAACAAATCTAAAAAAAACAAGGAAAATTAAAACATCAGGCATTTGTGAAATGTGGAATTTAAATTAACTTGACTTGTCCATTAAATCTCCCAGAAGTGCTACTAACAAGCTCATATCTCCTCCATAAAATGTCACAAAGCTAAAGAAATTATTTTCTGACAAACACATGCACACACACACACACACACTATCTGAGGAATGGAAGGTGGGAAAGATAAAGAAATATCACCTTTTTGCTTACCTGATAAGAATTCAGTACTTAACAACTTAAGAGAAAAATAAAAGTTGCACTTTGAAACATTTTAATTTTTGGGGATTTTTAGAATGCCAAGAAATAAGGTTAAAAACCCCTGTTCTAAAGTCCAACAAAATGCTTGATCATTTTACTTGAATAAGTTTCTTTGTAAGACATAGGAGCATAATAAATCCTTTCTTCAAATCCCACACCATTTGAAGCCTGAACATTCTCTCCTGGTCTGCATTGGGTTTCCTACCACACCCTTAAGGTGTGACAGATAGGTTGAATGCGGATTCCACATTGGCCCTTTGTATATAAACTCATGTATCCATGTGTGGGCCATGTGATGATCAGTGCTGTTTCCTGATAATAGCTGTTGAGTTAGGCTCCACTCTCTGAAATCATAAATTCCATAAATCATATTTCAGAACACGTGATTTAAGCTTGTTAGCTGTGTAACATTAGCTTTACGAAATGTGTATGGAAAACAGTAAGGATTGTGTAGTAAAGTAAATTTACTCTTTCCAAACTAACTAGGAAACAATTGCAGACAATGTTAACAACTAATGTTACATATAGACTCTTGCTACCAACCACAGAAAACTATAATACCCATAGAAAACTAGAGAGAACTGGCAGTTTTTGCGATAAACCATCATTGTGCCTACAGTACATGTTCACTCAACTCTATCTACAGAGAGATAGCACCCTCCATGCATTATCAAGTAATATCTCAAAACATGTCCAAGTGGCTTGTAAAGATGTGACTCTATTCCTTGCCCCTGCTATAACATGCATTATTGACTGTCTATGACTACTGTGAAGTTTGTGAGGTCTGGACTGCCATGAATGAAGAAAGTGTCACCTACAGTAAGGTGTTTTACATGTCTCTTGGGGCCGATTGTCACTGAATGGCTGATGTACACATCACATGCAATTGCGTAATCTGAGGAACATTCTACAATGGTTCATGCCAGAAATGGGGTTGCAATGGTATGGGGTCCCAGTGTTAGGTACCTTTGCTTTTGGCAAGTTCAAATAAAGTACATATGACCTTTTGTAACCAGAATATTTGCTTCTTTTTTTGTTCCACACAATACACATAATTATCCAGTTCAGTTAAATTTATACTTATTCCCCCACTTACCTGATACAAGTTATTTTTTACAATAAAGTACAAACCTGCAAAGGGCACCAAGTACATATTCGTGAAAAGACTGGTGATCCATCCTAAGCACAGACACAAGTTGCTGAACCATTCCCATTGAAATCAGTGTATCTAGGAAACATGAAAAAATGTGAAATGAGCATTTTCTTTGCACTTTAGCATGTTATCTCTTTTATTCAGGCCGACTCTTTATATCTTTATATTTTAACTTTCTTTTAGTCCATAGTTTAATATTCTGGAAACAGAAATAAATTCAAAAGAAAGAAACTCAGAAGGCACCTTTGAGAGAAGGGAAGCAAACATTATTACGTTCAACTTTAAATCATTTACATTTTTATCAAGGGCCACTTAAACAGCAAGACTCACAATTCTTGGTATCTGTACTAATAAAAGGCAAAGCACTGACTGACTGACTGACTGACTTGACTGACTCACTCACTAATTCTCCAACTTCCCGTGTAGGTAGAAGGCTGAAATTTGGCAGGCTCATTCCTTACAGCTTACTTACAAAAGTTGGGCAGGTTTCATTTCGAAATTCTACGTGTAATGGTCATAACTGGAACCTATTTTCATCCATATACTGTAATTGACTGCAGCTCGATGGCCGTGGGAGGCAGAGTTGCGTCTCACATCATCAAGCCTCCCACATAATTGAGTGCCTGCCCATATAAGGTAAATATTCGCGGGTCAAGGACTGTGCTTAGCATATTCACAAGTAAAAATATCTGAATCACAAACTGATGTTAATTATATTTTGTCCATTAAATAATTCTAAATAGTCTGTCTGCTTCCTTTCATAGCTTTTCCGATGGTTGTGCTGCTTCCAGCCACGTATTTTCGTATTAAAGCATTTAACCAATCACATTTCAGCCATCATTTGCTGGCAGGCAGAGAGGCCTTCACAATCCGTTGTGCGTGCACTCTAACACAGAATAAATGTTGATTAACATGGTGCTTCAACCAATCAGATTTTGAGTTGGTGTCAGTAGGGTCCTCTAGCAAGGGTACGGCAACATTACCGTATTCAGAAACATTGATTGGATAGAAGCCAATATGAGAAACTCTACGAGGTCACTGAATGCATCGCAATCGCTCCGCGCGTCCTCACGCGCACTAGGGCCAACTCCATGGCAGGATTCTGGACAATATTATTTGCCAGACAGAGACCAGATTTCAACACCACAAAAACCTGATGTTTGCCACGCTCCTCGAGCCCCAGAAGTTTCGGGAAAACAAGAAAAATTTTACACATGCAGCCTTCTCCAGTTTAACACAAGAGCCACGGAGCGGTTTTTGATCTGTCTCGGCTAAAAACAGAACTGACTGTAATGTATGCCATGGATGATTTTGCAGGAAAATCTCCCACTGATCTCCTTGAATTCCTTCATCAGAAAAATCTGAATGAGACCATGGGGCAGCTGTTCACATTGGTATATTTGACAGTGACCATTCCCCGTGTACAATGATTCTGTCGAGCAGTCATTTTCAGTCCTAAAGTGAATTAAAACTTATGCCAGAAATACGACAGGGCAGGTTCGACTTTCAGCATTAGCTTCGATGGCGATAGAAAGGGACTTTTTGATGGAACTGAAGCACACGGATAATCCGTACGACAGAGTAATTGAACTGTTTTTGAGGAAAGAGAGGAGGATGTATTTTGTTTACAAATAATCCGAATTTTTGGTGAGTAAAATGTTGCGATTTTCCTAAATAATATTGCAAGTTTATGAGTTATTATTGATGTTTTTTATGTGTGTCGCGGCTGTGGCTGAAGTAGAAAGGAACTTGCTCACCCCGGTTTGTCTATTCAATAAAGGCATTTATTGTGGATACAGTTTATATATATATATATATATATATATATATATATATATATATATATATATATATATATATATATATATATACATACATATATACACATACACATATATAAATACACTCATAACATTGACAAAACAATTACATTGACAATCATGTTACATTATTTTCAAAATGTTTCCTTTTCATTACTTCTTTAACACACTACTTCTCTGTTGCGAAGCGCGGGTATTTTGCTAGTGTACTATAATTGAAATACTGTGTGGTATTTATAAAGCAAGAAAAAGGCACAGCAACATACATTGTGACCCATTTTCTAGGTAGAATTAATCATATTTAAAATTCGCCAAATTTTTAGAAATTGTTAATTACGCAGAAATGAACATACACTTACTTTGCAATGTTCGCACTCATGTTTCATTAAGCTTGTAAAAAAAAGCAACAAATCGCATGTAAACTTTAAATACAACAAATTACACATGAATACAGATAAAATTCCATTCCAACTATCTTTACAATAAAATTTTCATTACAACGAAGTATTTTTATGGTCCCGACAGTTTCCCCATATGACGCGAGTCTATAGAAATCTCGTTACTACAAAGTACATTCAGCAGATTGCTTTCATTACAATGAAGTGCCCAAAAGACCTTGAAATGCCTGAATAAATCATCCACAGAGCAGTTAGTTCTGTGGCCGCAGCTTAGTCTGTGAACAACAATCCCCAAACAGAAACATTGTAATTTTTTTTCTTTCTTCGATCTTTCCTTTTTTTTTTGCCCTTTTTGTTTCCTCTGGTTTTCAGTGATACCTTTTGCTTATTGTTTGTCAACATTTGAAAAACATCCATTGGAATTTAACTCATTGTCACCATCCTATTGAAATGGCAGACACGAAAAAACGATAACAGTTCACATTAGAAAAAAAACCCTTTACATTTTTGTAGCTCTCGATTGTGGCAAAAAGAAAAAAAAGACGTTGCCAGTGAATTCAGAATTTCGCCATCAACGCTGTCAACTTTCTTGAAAGACCGAGCAAAAAAAACTCAGGTTGCAAACATATTTGAACTGCTGCATTTGAAGATGTCGAAAAAGCAGTTTTAATGTGGTTCAGTGATGATCATTCAAGAAACATTCCTATTAATGCGGCACTCACTCAAGAAAATGTGAGGTTTGTAAACTCTCTTGGGACCTCCCCTAACTGGACGACATGCTGAAGAGTGTCACAAAGTCTAATCTCCGAGTCTATGGAAGATTGTTTATCTGTTGCCGGGGCAACAGCCGGCTCAAACATACGCTGCGTCTCTCAGCTATGTGGTGTCTCTCTGCCAAAGCAAACAGAAAAGATATTGATGGGTGATGCAAGGAACAATGTAAATTCAGGTAACAGGATTACTTGATCACTGATCTGGCCACGACCTTGCCTGACTGCTGTGTCTATGTATAGCAGAGTGGCAGATCACGCTACAATAAATAAGTGTGCTGTTCCTGTTTCAAGCTAAATAAAGCTGGTTTTGCTAAAGTACTGAGACTCAGCCTCATGTTTTACGGTGCAAGACAGGGACTTATAGCGCGACCACAATCTTTTAGGATTTGCTTCTGTGTCGCTTCACTGCAGCACTATGAGCCTCTTCATGCGCTGCCCCAGCAACAGACAACAATCATTCACAGACGCTGCAATTGCGCTTCGGGGACGCACTTCAGCGTGTCATTCACGCTGGGTGGGGAGTGGGGGGTCTCAAAAGAGTTCAGAAACCTCACAATATGAAAAAGAAAAGGATGAATGCCCACAACATACTTCCACATTTAGATAATGTTTGCGTTAAATTCCTCCCACCCAATGCACAGCAGTGTTTCAGCCATTGGATTTGGGCATCATTCGCATCCTGAAAGTGTATTATCACAAGGAAATGCTGAGAAAAATTTCCATCAGTATAACTTGTAGGGAGGAGGAGATTAAAATTAACGTGAAAGAAGCTATTGAAATGATTGCAAATGCCTGGGCGCAAGTTAAAGAAAGCACTACAGTAACAAATACAGAATCTTATTACAACGTAATTTCCGTTACAAAAAAAAAAATTTTAGGTCCCTGGGAGTTCGGAATTTTACCTGTATGTCTAAACTGCAGCTGTTTTTAGGATCCTCCAGGATTATTGTGCGTTTGATGAATGGTTCAATGTGGTGAAGCAAAATGCCGACATACAAATGCATTCATGGTGCTTTTATATTCAAGAGTCGCATATTCCCCAAATTAATGACACAATACATTTTAAAAGTCTCACATACCATTTTCTGTGCCATCTTTTTTTTTTTTGCACCTTTACAATATACCATAAGAATGTACAGCAGCTTATTTGAGCCACAGAGGGAAAAAAAATGACATAATGAAAATGTCTAATTTGTAATTAAAGTGAAAATTTCAGCATTAACCTTGTAGTTTACTTTATCATTAAAGCAGATTGTCAGAAATGTCATCTTAAAACTGACCCAGTTGTTAAATCGCTATGCGCTTCTAAGGATTCCTCCTGAACTGACAGCTGCCTCGCCCCACAGAACACATTACATTTATGATACTCCAGCGCTCTGCACATTTAGAATTATTAGATTTATACTTGATATCACTTTCATGATGAAATGCATTAAAATAATTATGTTACATTTTATAGATAAATTGTTAACTTTGTTTAAATAATGAATACTGCTAATAGTTACACATATGGAGTGGCACGGTTGCAGAGCGGTAGCGCTGCTGTCACGCAGGGAGTCACGTCCCTTGTGTTCCCTGCCTGGAGTTTGCATGTTTCCACAGTGTGCTCAGTTTTCCATCCAAAGACATGAAGGTATGGTGATTTGGTGAAGCTACAATGACGGCAACTGTAAAGTGTGGTTGTGTTCACCTTGCGATGAGCTGATGCCTCATCCAGGGATTTTGTTTCTGTGTTGCGCTGATGCTGCTGGAATGGGCGCATCCCCCCGAATTGATGGGTGTAATCATTAAACACCTTTTTCAGAGATATTGTGGCAAGGTGTCCTTGGAATTTAACGGATGTTTCGAGCACACGCGTTGCATCTCGTGAAGTATAAACCTGGCCTTTAATTGCCTTACTTTTCAGCTGACGATCTTGACTAGGGCTTATTTTTGGGGTAGGGCTTATATTACAGACCAGCCTGAAAATCATGCTAGGGCTTATTTTTGGAGTAGGTTTTATTTTCGGGAAAACACAGTAAATGAAATTAACCTAAAAAGTTTTGCAAAAGCACTGCCCATGCTTTTTTTTGTGGGTCTGGTTCAGTATTTATTTATTTGGGTGTTGCTTTTATGGCAACTTACAACTTTACAGATATAACTTGTTAATTTTGTTGTGCATTTCCAATTGGTGCACAGGCAGGTAAAGTTACTTGCCAACAGTAACAAAGTGTCAGTTAACGAGATTTTAACTCACAACTTCAGGAAAGAAGTTTAAAGCCTTAACCTCTACGCCACACTGCCTAAATTTTAAGTTTAAGTGTTAAAGGCTGTTTCATAAGAGTTCCAAAATAATGGGAGTAATATTAAACAGACAAGACTGATTTCACACAGGAAGCTTTAAACTTTGAACAAAAAAGGATAGACAAATTTGATTATGACAAAGTTTATGACATCTGAAATTTGAATTAATTTGCCGCCTGCATTAAATATTACTCTTTAGTAAGCTTATTTTTTAAACCATTTAATGACACAAATACAAATTATATAATTCCACATATTACCAACCTAACAGAACGATTCTCTGAAAAAGTAGATTTTAAACGCATGTTGCTAGAAAAATAGCTTTAAAAGAGTCTGTTTAAATGTATTTTGTTCCAATGTACATGTATTTTGGAATTTACTAATGCAGCAGTACAAATAAAATCATGTCTGAATTTTCATTCTATATACTGATTAAGCTGTATTTTTCAGTACTGGACGGAAAATGTCAGAATAAACTTAGAATGTGCACATGGTAAGATAAATTATGTATGTCCATGATCATATCATTCTTTATAACCCCTATGCTGAAATCCCCCAGCATTTAAAATATTCCCTCACTTTTTGTTACACTGGGGGAATACCATGTTAACCACATTAACTGGATTGGAGAGTTGGAAAAAGCACACAGATTTCACAAACTATAAATCCTCCAGCAGAGATTTGTTGTACTTGCTGGAGGATTGCTAAGAGTATCAGTTCCCTCTTGCAACAGCTGTACTTTTCGAGTTGTCATGGCTAGGATGCGTACTTAGGATGCTGGGAGTTACAAACCTAAGGATCAACTTCTCCTTAACTAAATATATAGCAACTCACCTGTGACTGAGCTTACTGCATAGCTGTGCATGCTGTTGTTGTAGAGAGATTTCAGTATTTCATCTCTCAATCCCTGCGGCTATAATTCTTTAGACATTGATCGAGACAGCATACTTAGGAAGCTGAGAATTATACTTTGTGGGTCCTTAGGAAGCCGAGAATTATACTTAGTGGGTCCTACTGCGTGTGCTAAACATCCACTTGCCAATCAAGTTTCTTGCCCTGTGAATGAGCTTACTATGGCATATGGTGCTGGGTACATCCAGTGAAATGTGTGCATTAAAACAGAAAATAAACACAAAATTTTGGAAAGCAAAAAAAAAAAAAAGTAATAACACTTCATGGGTGGGCAGATGGGATTATGCTTGAACTACTGCTTGGACTCCACCTTGCTACTGGGGAAACCACAGAAAACTAGAATGTAGTATCATAGTTGAGATAAAACTTGGGATTATATAAATAAAAAATAAAGGGCCTAAATGAGGAAAAATCGAAAGAGCTTCAGGATATAAAAGACCTGGAGATATGTTTAAGTACTAATTTTATTACAACCTTTACAGAAATGCTACGAAAAATTGATTAAAAAATATAGGAAAATACAAGCAAGTTAGAGAATAAAATAAGAGTACTTGCTGCTCAGCTTGAAGATGTTAAGCAAATGTTTACAACTTGTATTGAAATAGTGGAGCAACTGACTTTAGTGATGGATGAAAACACAAGGGGTGTAAAATCAGAATGCAAAGTACTTGCTGACAAACTGGCTGTCCTGGAAGACAGATATAGAAGGAACATTAAATGTCCCAACTCAGTGAAAGTCATCAAGATCTCATCAGCCTACCAGATATGTGGATCGAATGCCACCTGTTCCAGTCATGCACCAAACAAACAACATTTTGGATAAAAATTTTGGAATGCCTATTAGATAGTCTTAGTGTCATAATCACTCCAAACCCATTAACAGTTGTGTTTAGTGTACTCCCAGACAGGCTGAAAGTGGAGAAGGACAGACAAACTGTAATTGCCTAGCACAAAAGCCTATGTTGCTAAACTGGAAGAATTCCACCCCACCACTTTCAAGTCAGTGGGTAAATGATGATCTTTACTATCAAATTCTTACTTAGAGGATCCATTCAAAACTTTTTTTTTTTTTTTTGTAAATATGGCAGGATGTAATCAATAATATTTTAGAATGCGCTTCCATTTCAGGAAAAAAAAAGATACTCTTCCTTTCTTGCTGCTTTTAAAAATTAGATTTGGCTGTTAGCCCACCTTTCTATTGGGTGGTGGTTGAATTTGACTTTGAATAGGAATTGAATGGAATGTTATCTGCTTCTAAATATAATCAATAAAAAAATAAAGAAATTGGGCTGTAATAGGAGGCTTTTCTTTTCATATTTCTCTAAAATGATCTAATCCGTGTAACAGAAGTGAAAAGAAATTCCTACATGTAACAATACACACAGAAAGTGAGTAACTTTCTATTTACCCTAGCAGCATAAATGATGACAATTTATTTACAATCTTACTATGTTCTTCCCATAAACTTGGAAATTAATTTAGGTCCCCAAAATAAACTGACCAGTCGAATATAATTACACGAAACTGAAGAATAATAATTTGCACTAAAAACTTACCCATGATTCTTCTTTGATTCTCATAAAAGTATGTAAAGAAAAGTATGCATCATCCAACTCATATCTCCAATCCTTCTGCCGCGTTGATCATTTTATTTTACCACTTCAGCGCCTCCTTTGTTACACCTGAGTATTATTATAATTGTTCTTGCTATTGTTAATTATTTATGTTGTGGCCTCTAGTTTTGTTACTCCCATGGCCAAAATGTTTATGGTGTGTCAGTGCCCATGTTGTCCACTGCTTGCTCCTGGTTTGTTTTTTTGTATTTTTTTTTTGTATTTTATTGATTCCGTTGTAACAATTGCAAATATTTTAAAGAACCGTCTACCCATCTGCCTTTTGGAACCACATAAATCCAGGACAAGGCAAAACCTATTTTTACTAGGCAGAAGGCAAGCTCCACTCTACACTTTCACAAGTAAGTTAAAAGATGTATATAGCCAAACCGCATGACTTTCACTGAAACCACAACAAAGGTCATGCAGAGAACTCATAAGATTCTAACAGACAACGGTGGCTCTTAAGATTCAAATGCAACAACACTAACTGGTGACCTTTTCAACTTTGAATATGCCTGCTGTGTAGACAATTTGTAAATATGTACATGACAGAAAAAAGGTGATGCTTTATAAGCTCCTGGATGCAATGTGTTTTAGCCTACCAGCCATTATCACTATAAGGACAACAAAGTTCTTGAAAAAAAAAAAAAAAAAAAGAATATCAAAATGTTTCTAAAACAACCACTTGTGATATATTTCAGTTGCTTAGATGCACAATTATAAATTAACTCATGGCAAGTTATGTTTTTATTATCGTATAGTACTTATCAAGAAATAACAGAACAATATAAAGTAATGCTTTGATGCACAATATATTTATCTAAAAGATGAAATTCAGATGTGTGCATTTTCATAGAATATTTACAGACATGCATACATTTGTTGTTTTCCTTATATGCCTTTAAAAAAGGGGCTTCATGCCTCCTGAAAATTGATTGAATGAAAAGCAATTGTCCTACATGTCTTTGATATATCATTGAGAAAAGCAAAGCAATTTTGAAAAGAGATAAAGTATTGCTTATTCTACAGAAATAATCTAAAATGGCCTGGACACATTTGTTGATACCTCTAGAAAAGTTTATAAATAATTGGATGAGTGTGATTTTTCAAACTACCCATTTTCTTTTATCAGTATCACACACCTCCAAACATGAAATCAGTCATTTAGACAACTTAAATAGAGAAAAGTAGTCACTCATCTGGTTGGCATCATCATGTGTCCCACACTGAACATAGACCAGAGAAATCAAAGGAGGAAGGTGTCTGAGGAGATTAGAAACAAAATTATAGGCATGCAAATTAAAGTTAAAGGCTATAAGACTATGTCCATGCAGCTTGATGTTCCAGTGACAACAGCTGTAAAAATTAAGTAATTTAAGGTCCATGCTCCAATTTAAGGTTGTACAACAAAATATTAAGTGTCCCATCATTTTTGTCCAAGGCATTTTCATTTGTGTTATTTGAAATTCTGTTGAATCAAAACTGTAAAGCAAAGTAAGATTCTTGTCAAATATAGAGTAAATAATGATAAGTGGCAATTACTTTTGTTAGTTTCAAGTTATTTCAGAGACAATTATTGGTTCTTCTTTATTTGTGTAGGGGTACAACAAATTTGTCCATGTGTGCAATGTACAGTTTTAATACCAGCCCTTGAATGGCTTGACAAGCACAATTACCATACATACTCGCGTATCAGTCGATCTCGCAGATAAGTGGAGTGTATTTTTTAAGCTGAAAATTATGAAATTTGTTATGACCCGTGTACAAGTCAAGGGTAAAACTTGGGTTTTTTCATGGCCCGTTGTCTTAATAAGTACGGTCTTCTCACCAATACCTGCTACAGTTCGATTCCCCAACATATCAAATGTCATTGGCGTTTCATCCATGTTACCAATGTTACTGAGATCAAAGTCATGCCTTTGTCTTTGCTTGATAATAAATTTATGAAAGGAACTGACCTTTTCTTCTAGATCTTTCGGCAGCTTCTGCGCGATTTTTTAGCTGCGAAGGCTAGCCCATATCTGTTCATAAACCGCGTACACGGTGCCAGCCGATGCTTGAAATTCCAACAAAGGCTTATCTGGTGTTATGGGTCCACAGATCTCTTAGCAAAGGGCATTTTTGTTTTTCAATATATAATCACCGTGCTCACGACTTAGCGAGCCGCAGGGCTATCTGCGGTGTGGGCGTTTCTCACCTAGTGCACAGGTGGGGGACTGCCCACATCCGTGATTGTTCCTGTGGCTAATGTGCTGCAGCTGCTATGTCCTTTCTCCATATAAAGAGAAGCGCGAATCAGTTAGAGAGGAAGGAAAAACGGAGAAAAAAAAAACAGAAAGACGGGGGATGGAGAAAGCAGGAGGGGGAGAGAGAGAGAGAGAGTGGGTGAGCAAGCGAACAAGCGCTCGCAGGCATGGAAGCCAAAACGGAGAAAAAAAAAGGAAGAGAAAGAAAGATGGAGGGGGCTGGAGAAAGCAGGAGAGAGAGAGAGAGAGAGAGGGTGTGCGAGTAGGCAGGCGAGCGAGCGAACGAGCGCTTGCTGGCAGCTGTGTGGTAGCCTGGGTGCTAGGCCAGGTTTTTAAAGGATTGTTTTTCTATTTTATTGATTTTTAAACCTCCACGTTTGCTTTATGGATTATTTATTTAATGAAGAGTTCTTTTGAATCACTGCACTTACTTTGAACACCGATTTTGATTGACTGTTTTAAATAAAAGCACTGTGCACTGTGCCATTACCCAAATTCTATGGAAAATTGTGTTGCCCCGCGGATAAGTCGACACTGTTTTTTTGAATGAATTTTAAAGCATATATTTTTCGACTTATACGCAAGTATCTAAGGTAAATGAAATTTATTATTACTGTTTGCATTTTCTACATAAGAAATCGACTTTTTTTTTTCTTTCTATGAGGATGTAAGCCTGAAACACGCATCAAATTCACACTACAGAATAATAGCAGTATAAAACCAAGAAAATTGCATAATTTAACTAAGCCTTGATCAGGGTTTCAACATAGGTCTTTACTTGTAGCATGCCATATAAACATTTCACTAGTCCACCTGGTGGATTTTCAAGCTAGTGCATTCACATTATTCAAAATTTCTGAGATGGTATGATTCCCAATACTACAGAACAGTTAGGGAACAGCAAAATAGTGCAATATTTCTCACTCATTCTGCTTGGCTGTATTTGAATACTTAAGTCTTGGAAGACAGTAGGCATCTCAAAAATCAGAGATCTTTATATTGACAATATGATTGTGCCTTAAATTAGATCCATAGGGAATATAGAATTCCTTCAACAAAATTATTTTTCTATTTACAAGTTAGGTACTTTGTAAAAAGAATTTGCCTAGCTTCCCTAATCACCACTGATGCACGTTCCTAAAAATATTTTAACAAGAGGTTGGTCTCGTCCGATGCAAGACATGGACGTCTGAAGTGGAGCTCCGCTAGCAGTGGTGTTAATTTTTCATATTATTTGCTTATTATCCTGAGATATCCTGTATCTAATCAACCCAAGGAGACTGCTACAGTATATATGTAAGCATATTTAAACATGGCCAACAAGAAAGGGAGTCCGAAAGAATCGAAAACTAAAGCTGCACCCAAGCTAAGATCAGCAAGCCCTAGCTCAAGATACGGCCTTTCAGAGAGAGACCTGGATCAGCTGGGCGAAAGTACAGACTCCTCCGGACCATGGTCCGCTACATCGTCGCCGGCTGAGAGTGAAAAGGGGAGCAAATGTACGATCGTGAGTGCAGATCTCGATAGCTCGCCGATCAGAGAAAAACACCTGAAACTGGAAAAGGCCTTACAGTCCGCGATCTCAATTACTCCACGCAAGCCGGGAATAGCACCGGCTACAGTAGAGCCTGACGCTTCACCTACGGTACAAGAAAGCACAATTGAAATGTCTAAACTGCAGGTGATGTTCGCTGAGTTCATACAAGATATAAAGAAAACCGAGAAGGCAAATGAGAAAGCAAGGGCAAAGGCACATGAGAGACTGAAACAGGAATTGAAACAGGAGTTGCAACAAGCAAACGAAACGCAGTGGCTGATGCTGCAACAGCCAAATGAAAGGCTGCGACAAGAAATGCAAGTGGAAATGCGACAGGTGCTGCATAAAATTGAAACGCTTACTGATCAATTAGAGGCTCTCAAGGAGACATTCACGACTAGGATTGAAATAGCCGGAAATTTAGCTACCAGTGCTAAAAAAAAAAGCAAAAAATGTCAGCTCTGAATGCAAAAAACTCGGAGACAGAATGGCTGCTTTGGAAGATGGGAGTAGAAGATATAATGTCAGAATTGAAGGTCTGCCTGAGAATCGAGAAAGTTCAAACCCTGTGAAATTCACAGCTGAACTTTTTTCTAAAATAATCAGGGACAACTTTAAAGCAGAATCCGAGATAGCAGCGGCTTATCACGTACGCGGATCAAACACCGCTAAACCCAGACCCAGATCTTTTTTAGTTCGTTTTGAACGATTATCATTTAAGCTAGAGGTGATGACACTCCTCAGAAACAAGGAAGATATCATATATGAAAATAACCACATTCGTATGTTCCCTGACTTCTCTCCAGCAACAGCTACTAAACGCGCAGCCTTCTACAACATTAAACAGTGGTTACGGCAAGCCAGCGTCAAATACAGCCTCTTGTATCTGGCAAAACTGAAAGTGGAATGACAGGGTCAATTCTATGTCTTCGCTAGCAAGGAAGAAGCAGAAAAGGAATTAAGAAAGCTGATCCCGGGACTATTCTGATACATAATAGTGAGTCATGGCGGTTAATGATAAAGCAAGGATTATTAATCTACTGTCTGATCTATTCGTTTTAAAATACAGGTTTTATAAGCATATATTCTCATTATTATTTAGTATTACTAGGGTGCTATCTGTTTATGTTTTATTGTGCTTAATTACTTTTTCTTTTTTCTCTTTTTTTTTCAATTATTTCATCTCTACCCTAAACGAGACTGTTCAATATGGTTTATTGTTATTGCTATTTCTGTATTAAGACTTGTTATGCTTATTCTGGACACATTCTTAACACCATCTCCCGGGTTTATTATCTAGGTGTATCATCTTAATGCACTAAATTTGCTGAAGACTATATATATATATTTTAAGTGCAAAATTCTCTTTTTTTTTTTTTAAAAGACTGTATTAGTAATAGATACCTCTATCTTTCAACCCTAAAACGCCGCTGCATTGGGGCTTGTTTGGCTTTGGACATGCTCTGTCTCTGGGTATGTCAGAGGACTGGGACTGTGTGAAGTGGGTTTTAGCCTCACTTGGGGATGCTAAATTTAAAGGGGGAGAGAAAGAGAGCAGGATTGATCTATACCTAATCTATCCTATTAATCTTTGTAATTATAACTACCAACGTAATAATAAGCTGCATGGCAACAACTCTAGGGGAAATAGGAAATTAAGGCCGAAGCTGTCTCACTTCCAGTTAAGACTATAAAATGACATCAAAAACTCAGAATCAGTGTCTCCATGATGGGACAGTTAACTAAGTCAGCTGGAATGTTAAAGGCCTGAATCACGAATTAAAGAGAAAGAAAGTACTTTCTCACCTAACAGGTCTAAATGGTAAAATAGTATTTTTACAGGAGACCCACTTACGAAGCAAGGATCAGTTCCGGCTGCAAAAAGACTGGACGGGCCAAATGTTCCATTCTAGTTTTACGAAGAAAACTAGAGGTGTGGGAATTCTCATACATAGAACAGTACCATTTGTAGCATCAGATGTAGTATTGGATCCTGAAGGGAGATATGTAATGGTCATGGGAGACTTATCTAACTGCAAAATGATTTTGCTAAATGTTTATGCACCTCACCTCCTTGAACCGTCACCTTATCGTGGTGGAGGGGTTTGCGTGTCCCAATGATCCTAGGAGCTATGTTGTCCGGGGCTTTATGCCCCTGGTAGGGCAACCCAAGGCAAACTGGTCCTAGGTGAGGGATGAGACAAAGAGCGGTTCAATAAACCTCTAATGAAGAATACAAACCTTGGACGACGTTTTCCCTTGCCCGGACACGGGTCACGGGCCCCTCTGGAGCCAGGCCTGGAGGTGGGGCTCGATGGCGGCGCCTGGTGGCCGGGCCTGCACCCATGGGGCTCGGCCGGGCACAGCCCGAAGAGGTAGCGTGGGTCCTCCTCCCCATGGGCTCACCACCTATGGGAGGGGCCAAGGAGGTTGGGTGCAGTGTGATTTGGGTGGTGGCCGAAGGCGGGGACCTTGGCGGTCTGATCCTAGGCTACAGAAACTGGCTCTTGGGACGTGGAATGTCACCTCTCTGAAGGGGAAGGAGCCTGAGCTAGTCTTGCGAGGTGAGAGGTTCGGCTAGATATAGTCAGACTCACCTCGATGCATAGCTTGGACTCTGGAACCAATCTCTTTGAGAGGGGCTGGATTCTCTACCACTCTGGAGTTGCCCCCGTTGAGAGGCGCCGAGCAGGTGTGGGCATACTTATTGCCCCGACTGGAGCCTGTGCATTGGGGTTTACCCGTGGGCGAGAGGGTGGCCTCCCTCCGCCGGGTGGGGAAGGGTCCTGACTGTTGTTTGTGCATATGCACCGAACAGCAGTTTGGAGTATCCACCCTTTTTGGAGTCTCTGGAGGGGGTGCTAGAGGGCATACCTTCTTGCTCACGTGGGCAATGACAGTGAGACCTGGAAGGGCGTGATTGGGAGGAATGGCCCCGATCTGAACCGGCGGTGTTTTGTTATTGGACTTCTGTGCTCGTCATGGATTGTCCATACGAACACCATGTTCAAGCATAAGGGTGTTCATATGTGCACTTGGCACCAGGACACCCTAGGCCTCAGGTCGATGATCGACTTTGTGGTGTGTCGTGGACTTGCGGCCATATGTCTTGGACACTTTCGGGTGAAGAGGCGGAGCTGTCAACTGATCACCACCTGGTGGTGAGTTGGCCGATGGTGGGGAAGATGCGGTCAGACCTGGTAGGCCCAAGCGTGTTGTGAGGGTCTGCTGGGAGCGGCTGGCAGAGTCCCCTGTCAGAAGTAGCTTCAACTCCCACCTCCGGCAGAACTTCAACCCGTCCGAGGGAGGTGGGGACATTGAGTCGAATGGGCCATGTTCCGTGCCTCTATTGTTGAGGCGGCTGACGGGCTGTGGCGCAAGGTGGTGGTGCCTGTCGTGGCGGCAATCCCGAACCCGTTGGTGGACACGGCGGTGAGGATGCCGTCAAGCTGAAGAAGGAGTCCTATAGGACTTTTTGTCCTGTGGGTCTCTGGAGGCAGCTGATAGGGACCGGCAGGCCAAGCGGAGCAGCGGCCGGTTGTTGCTGAGGCAAAACTTCGGGCATGGGAGGAGTTTGGAGAGGCCATGGAGAGCGACTTTGGACGGCGAGGAGATTCTGGTCCACCGTCCGGCGTCTCAGGAGGGAAGCAGTGCAGTGTCAACACGTATATGGTGGGGATGGTGCGCTGCTGACCTCGACTTCGGGGCGTTGTGGGTGGTGGGAGGAGTACTTGAAGACCTCCTCAATCCCACTAACATGCCTTCCAATGAGGAAGCAGAGCCTGGGGACTCTGAGGTGGGCTCTCCCATCTCTGGGACTGAAGTCACCGAGGTGGTCAAAAAACTCCTTGGTGGCAGGGCCCGGGGTGGATGAGATCGCCCGGAGTTCCTTAAGGCTCTGGATGTTGTAGGACTGTCTTGGTTGACCGTCTCTGCAACATCGCATGGACATCGGGACAGTGCCTCTGGATTGGCAGACCGGGGTGGTGGTCCCCTCTTTAAAAGGGGACGGAGGGTGTGTTCCAACTATAGAGGGATCACACTCCTCAGCCTCCCTGGAAAAGTCTATTGGGGTTCTGGAGAGGAGGGTCCGTCGGATAGTGAACCTCGGATTCAGGAGGAACAGTGTGGTTTTAGGCCTGGTGGCGGAACAGTGGACCAGCTCTTCACCCTTAGCAGAGTCCTGGAGGGTGCATGGGAGTTTGCCCGACCGGTCTACATGTGTTTTGTGGACTTGGAAAAGGCATTGACCGTGTCCCTCGGGAATCCTGTGGGGGTGCTCGGAGTATGGGGTACGGACCCCTGATAAGAGCTGTTGGTCTCTGTACAACGGTGTCAGAGCTTGGTCCGCATTGCGGCAGTAAGTCGAGCCCGTTTCCAGTGAGAGTTGGACTCCGCCAGGGCTGCCCTTTGTCACCGATTCTGTTCATAACTTTTATGGACAGAATTTCTAAGCGCAACCAGGGTGTTGAAGGGGTCGGTTTGGTGGACTCAGGATTGGGTCACTGCTTTTGCAGATGATGTTGTCCTGTTTGCTTCATCAGGCCGTGATCTTCAGCTCTCTCTGGATCGGTTAGCAGCTGAGTGTGAAGCGGCTGGGATGAGAATCAGCACCTCAAATCCGAGAGCATGGTCCTCAGCGGAAAGGGTGGAGTGCCCTCTCAGGGTTGGGGGAGAGATCCTGCTACAAGTGGAGGAGTTCAAGTATCTCGGGGTCTTGTTCACGAGTGAGGGAAGAATGGGCGTGAGATCGACAGGCGGATCGGTGCGGCATCCGCAGTGATGCGGGCTCTGCATCGGTCTGTCGTGGTGAAAAGGAGCTGAGCCGTAAGGCAAAGCTCTCAATTTACCAGTCGATCTACGCTCCTACCCTCACCTATGGTCATGAGCTATGGGTAGTGACGAAAGAGCGAGATCGCGAATACAAGCGGCTGAAATGAGTTTCCTCCGCAGGGTGTCTGGGCTTTCCCTTAAAGATAGGGTGAGAAGCTCAGTCATCCGGGAGGGGCTCAGAGTAGAGCTGCTGCTCCTCCGCATCGAGAGGAGTCAGATGAGGTGGCTCGGGCATCTGATCAGGATGCCTCCTGGGCGCCCTCCTGGTGAGGTGTTCGGGCACGTCCAACGGGAGGAGGCCCGGGGAAGACCAGGACACGCTGGAGGGACTATGTCTCCCGGCTGGCCTGGGAGCATGGATTCTCCCGGAAGAGCTGGAAGAAGTGGCGGGGAGAGGAAGTCTGGGCCTCTCTGCTTAAGCTGCTGCCCCGACCCGACCTCGGATAAGCGGAAGAGGATGAATGGATGGATGGATGGATGGATGGATGGATGGTTTATGCACCTAATGTTGATGATAAGGAATTTATACACAATTTATTTGCATCTATTCCCAATCTGAACACTCATAAAGTTATAATGGCTGGGGACTTTAATTGTGTTCTAAATCCACTTTTAGATAGGACTTCCTCCACAGGGAGCGGCATCTAACACGCAAAGATAATTACAAAGTTTATAACTGATCACAACTTATCAGATCCCTGGAGGTTTTAAACCCAAATTCAAGAACATATTCTTTCTACTCACCAGTACATCATTGCTACTCAAGGATTGATTACTTCTTTATAGACAATAACTTCTTGCCTAAGATTAAATCTTGCAAATACGATGCTATTGTTATTTCTGACCATGCACCTATGATCTTGGAGCTAAAATTACTAAGCCCCATACACTCACCCTGCAGATGGCGCCTCAACCCGCTTCTATTAGCTGAGAGAATTGTATGGAATTTATATCCAAACAAATCAAATTCTTTCTAGAGACAAATACATCCCCGAGATCTCTGCAGGAATACTCTGGGAAACTCTTAAGGCCTTCTTAAGAGGACAGATTATCTCATATCTTTCCCACAGAAATAAATCCGAAGCCAAGAGAGTAGCAGAGATAAAAGCGAAATTACTAAAATAGATGAAGAACATGCCAGACTACCAAGCGAGACTCTACATAGGAGGAGGCAGGCTCTACATTCAGAATTAAACCTCTTGACAACTAAAGAAACTGAACAACTAATCTACAAATCCAGACATCATTATATGAACATGGAGAGAAAGCTAATAAGCTTTTAGCTCAACAAATTCACAAGCAAGAAGTGCATACGCAATCTCGGTAATCACCAACACGAACGGAGATAAAATCTAAGAACACAAAAATATAATGCACACTTTCAGAGACTACTATAAATCCCTATATACTACTGAGTTTAAAGAAGACAATACACAATCTAATGCATTTCTGGATACATTACAGATACCACAAATAGACGCTTTTAGTGTGGAGGAACTTGATAAACCTCTGGCATTAACAGAATTACTAGATGCTATAAAGTCACTCCAAGACGGGAAAGCAGCAGGCCCTGATGGCTACCCTGCAGAATTTTACAAGAAATTCTCCGCTCAGCTAGCTCCCCTCCTATTAGCAACATTTACAGAAGCCAGAGATAACCAATCTCTCCCACAAACCTTTCGCCAAGCACTAATCACTGTTTTCCAAAACAAAATAAGGACTTATTACAATGTGCATCATACAGACCAATTTCACTTCTGAATAACGACGTTAAAATACTCTCTAAAATCATAGCTAGAAGGATGGAGAAAGTGCATCCCTCGGTAATATCACAAGACCAAACTGGATGTATTAGGGGCCGACACTTATCTTCAAATCTTGGCCTGTTTAATGTAATATACTCACCAACTAAATCAAACACCCCAGAAATATTATTATCATTGGATGCAGAAAAAGCATTCGACATGATTGAATAGAAATACCTTTTACTACATTGGAGAAGTTTGGGTTTGGCCCAACATTTGTGCATGGATTAAATTACTGTATACTAACCCAGAAGCTTCAGTTTGCATCAACAACATTTGCTCAGACTACTTTAAACTAGAGCGTGGCACTAGACAAGGATGCCCTTGTCACGCTGCTGTTTGCAATTGCCATTGAACCACTGGCAATACATTGTCGAAATACTGATCAGATAAAGGGGATTAGCAGAGAAGGACTGGAACAGAAAATCTCATTATATGCAGATGATATGGTACTGTAAATATCGGACCCAGAAAATTCTGTGCCTGCAGTCTTAGCAGCACTCACAGAATTTCAAAAGATCTCTGGTCTCAGAATTAATCTGAATAAAAGTGTACTCTTTCCAGTGAATTCTCAAGCATATAATATTAGATTAGATACCCTACCTTTTATCATTGCAGAACAGTTTAAATACCTAGGGTAAACATCACAAGTAAACATAAAGCTCTTATCAACAAAATTTCACGTCTGCATGGAAAAAATTAAACAAGACTTGCATAGATGGTCAACCCTTCATCTCACACTAGCTGGAAGAATTAACACTGTTAAGATGAATATTCTTCCTAAGCTCCTTTTTATTTCAAAACATCCAATATACATTAATAAATCATTCTTTAGCAATTAGATTCAACAATAACCTCATTTATTTGGAATTCAAAACATCCACGCATCAAAAGCGACCCTACAAAGACAAAAGGCAGAAGGCGGCATGGCTCTACCTAACTTCCAGTTTTATTACTGGGCAGCAAATATACAGGTGATAAGAACCTGGACACAAATAGAAGAACATACACAGGCTTGGACCACAATAGAAGTAAAATCCTGCAGTACTTCTTTGTATTCCTTGCTCTGTGCTCCAATAAACACACGTTATCGGCAATATACAAATAACCCAATTGTGCTCCACTCACTTAGAATCTGGAACCAATGTAGAAAGCATTTTAAGACGGAGAAGCTTCTATCTGTGGCACCTCTGCAAGAGAACCACCTCTTTCAACCTTCACAAACATATGCAGTTTTAATATCTGGAAAAAATTTGGAATTAACTTGCTTAGAGATCTTTATATAGACAACGTCTTTGCATCCTATGAACAATTACATTCCAAATTTAACATTCCAGCTACACATTTCTTTCACTATCTTCAAATCAGGAACTTTGTTAAACAGAACCTTCCAGATTTTCCTCATCTTGCACCCTCATCCATGCTGGAAAAATATTGCTCAATCTCAAGGACTTAGACTCCATCTCTACAATATATAAAATCATTTTACAATCCATCCCTTTCAAAGATCCAAGAGGACACTGGGAAAAAAAATCTCTCAATTAATATATCAGAAATGGAGTGGAAAGTAGCAATGCAGAGAATTCACTCGAGCTCCACATGCGCAAAGCATACAATTATACAAGTCAAAATTATATATCGAGCACATTTGTCTCGACTAAAACCAGTGGCGGCTGGCCAATAGAGGGCGCTAGGGCGCCGCCCTCCCTGAACCACACACACAAAATAATAATTATATAAATTATTTAAATGTATAATTATATGATGTGATATATTAGAAAATCTTCTGTAAAAATAAATGTTTTCACCATCACCATATAACTTCTCTGCCTGTCAGCACGCGTCTCAATTTCAGCTGAGGCGATCGAGATCTCGCCCAAAGGAGGCGGGTCTTTGTAGAATTTAGTCAAATGCTGATTCAAGATATAAATATATTCAAGATGTGACATAAAATTTAGCCAATCAAGCGTCCTCAAATCTTAACTGAAATGGGCGATTTTCTGTAAGCCCCAAGCAGCTAAAATCAAGGATGGTCTGTAGTGGCGCAATTTTCAATTAACATTCACGTGACAATGGTGGACTCAGGTGTTGTTAATTCGGACACGAACCCAACTCTGTTCAATCTCTACTCAATATCCGTTTGAGAGAACTTTGGCAGAAAAACTGAAGGTAAAGGAGCTGGGTCCAGATCAGCCTAACCTCTTAATCAGACAGCAGATAAGCGAAAAAGGGAAGAAGTACACTTGAAGCTACTCTTCCAGTTGGTACACCAAAAGGCCTGGCTATGTGGATGCGTTTCTGCTAATGCCTTATTTTGTTTCCCGTGCTTGTTGTTTAAAGCAACTGGGACAGATCCTGCTTGGACAGTTACGGGAGTGAGAGATATGAAGCACCTGTCCGAAAGTAAGAAAACATGAGAACACCAGGACACACATGGATAATTCCGTCAAACTAGCCATTTTGGGAAGAGTAAACATCGCTACTCAGTTAGGCGCGGTCACAGGATTGCGATAAGAAAACACAGCGAGGAGGTAGATAAAATGGTATATTTTATCCAAGATAATTGATTGTGTTAAATTTTGTGGGGCTTTTGAGTTGGCCTTGCGTGGAGCGCGATGAGACTGACTAGTCAGACAACCCTGGCATTTTAAGGGTTTAGTGGATTTTGTTGCCTAAGCTAGACAGTGTGCTAGACAGTTTGTTCCTGTACAAATAAGTAAAAAAAAGATGCAGTTTTTTTTTTCCCACCACAGTTATTTTCCTGTACATGGTTGTCCTCACATTTTGTATGTGTGTGTGTGTGTGTATATATATATATATATATATATATATATATATATATATATATATATATATATATATATATATATACTGAAATAATTGATCAGACATGATTTAATAATGTTCTTTAACTTTGTCTGCATTGCAATAAATCATATTGCTTTGATTTGTGAAGAATTGTTTGAGAAATTGTTTGCTGTACCACAGCCCCACCTCAAAACATTTTCACCAGCCGCCACTGACTAAAACTCTCCAAAATGTTTCCAGGGCATGATCAAACCTGCGAACGTTGCAACCAAGTCCCAGCCTCACTGGGTCACATGTTTTGGTCCTGCACCAAATTAACATCATTCTGGACCAAAAGTTTTAATTACCTTTCAGACAGCCTTGGACTCACAATCCCTCCTAACCCATTAACAGCTGTGTTTGGGGTTCTTCCAGAGGGGCTTAAAGTGGAGAAAGACAAACAAATTGCGATTGCATTCACTACACTTTTGGTAAGCAGACTGATTCTGATAAAATGGAAGAACCCAAACTCTCCTCTTTTAAGTCAGTGGGAAACTGATGTGTTATATTATTTGAAATTGAAAAAAATCAAATACTCAGTTAGAGGATCTGTACAGACTTTTTTCAAAACATGGCAGGAGCTAATCAGTAACATTTTAAAATAAGGTCATGAAGGACAGAGAATTTATTAATTTAGTTATGTTTACAAGCCTTAAATTTTACGCTGTTTGGCTTGCGCTCTCTCTCTCAGGGGTGGGGATCGATCTGTTCTTAACTCAATTTTTAAGTATTCAGTAACTTTATAAGCTTTTATTTTCTAGTGATGCCCGATATGCCCTGTTAAACTCCACTGTAAAGTGCTAGTAAGGTCAAGATATTTTTTTTAAATTTATAGAAAATGCATAACATTAAAACTCAATTTCATGTGGCAAATGCATGTATATCATGTTTGTAAAGAAATCATTGACAAAGTTATCCCTTAAAGCACCTGTAAAGCATGTGTGGATAAAGCTGTATACATGGGACTATAAAGCTGATATGCTTATTATTCATACATGCACCATAGTTAGCTATAACTATGTAGTAAAGGTGAACCAAAGGAATTTCCATAATGTCAATCACATACATAAATGAAGAAAAACAAATAAAAAATGTAGCACTAATATTAAATGGGAAAAAATCTTGTGGCTTCAAGAGAATATATTATTATACCAGGATAGATTATAAAGAGAGAGTTATTTGAATACTTAGGAATTTTCAACTTTGCTTTAAATATACAGTACTAGATATACAAGAACAGTACTTACTCCTAAGTAATTGTATCAGGCAAACACTGCCTTCCTAAATACTTGTACTCAGTATTGGCCTCATTACATGGAATTCTCCAAGTACAAAACAAGTATTCTTCCCCTCAGTGTAGTGCTGGACAGTATGACCAAAATTCTATATCATGGTATTTTTCAAAATTATACTGGTTTCACGGTATTCAATGGTATTTTTTTTCCCCATGCATGAGTTAACCACATTTTCCACTGCAATTAATGCAGTAGACTGGCTAAGAATAACCTATTCCACTGTCATGAGAACTGTACATTGTACAAAAAAAGCATTGTAATGTGCACACCAGTACTAATATTGGTTTTCATGGCACCATAAAGTGATAGTTTTCAAGGAGGGGGCACTAATGAGGCACTAATGAAGAGAAGGAATCACATTGCATGACAGTTGCAGTTAAAATATGGAACCTTTTAATTGAACAAATTTTGCAAACAACAAACTAAAATGTTGACAACATATTGTCAACCATCGAATGAGGCATTTAAACTTAGTAAAATATCCAGAGGTGCTTGTCAAAAGTTGTATTGCACTGAACAATGTCTTAGAAAAGAAATAAATAGTAAAATTTTTGTAAACAGAATACACTTTCTAAAGTGACTTTTTAAACAACTTTACCATCATTAAACTCCATAATATTTAAACCACTAAATAATAAAAATAAAATAAATAATAGTGCAACTTCCAGTAATACTGTTACTTCAAAACGTCAAGCCCAGGTACATTGCACTTGTTTTATTTTATTTTGCCGAATACTGACATCTTTACCAAATAAACCATCATTAAGGCAAATTGCATTAATATTAACCTTGCTTCAAGCTAAGCTATACACATAAATAATAAAACGGCAACTTGAATTTATAATGGTATTTGTGGTATAGTGGGTCCGTGGCTCCAAAAACAAAAAAAGGTCAGTTTTTAAATCCAGTTCGCCACGTCCGTCTCTGTGGGCGCGACTGCATGACCATGGGAAGCTGATGAGGTGATTGGGGTGAGTCGCACACGATCGTTCTCAATTGCTTCATCGGCTTACTGAGGCATGTGAATAAGGCGCTGCACCCACTGAGACGTATATATTTGGGCCAGCAGGATAGGGGGAAGGAAAAAAAAAAAAGAACACAAGGAGCTTAAAGAAGGGAAAAGGCAGTCATGGGAGACGATCCAGATACCAGGAAGGTGAAGGCAGCATGAACTGGGGCTCCGTGAGGGAGTGTAGGCTGAGGCGATCTAGGTGCTGTTTCACACCACTGACTAAGCGTGTAGAGTGGGGTGACCAAAATGTAAGACCTTCCAATTGATCTGAGGAGCAATTGAGTGAGCACGAAGGAAGACGGGAGGTGTGCTGACCTCAGATGGTCTGGCTGCGCAGTGTGGCGGCAGCCAAGACAGGGGTTGGCAGAAAGCAGTTTATGCTGCAAAGGCTACTCCAGCAACACCAGTGAAGGGTGAGCCTTGGAGACAGAAGGTGGTGTGCTGCAATCGGGCGAGGAGAGAGACTGCATTTTTACCTCTATTTTAACGGATTTACTTATTATGGATTTTATCCCCATGTTTCACTGGTTTTATGGATTTGCTATTTATTTGGGTACTGTATTTTTCTGAACACTGCACAATGGACACTTTAATTTTACTTTTGTCTGTTTTTAACGAAAGCACTTAAGCACTTTCCACCATCCCCTGGCTTCAATGAGATTTCTCAGCTCATTTTGGTCATAACTATCGAGGGTGCTGGTTCAAAAGACTCCCATGTGGGAAGATGGAGTCTGTAGGGGACCGGCATCTTCACACTATTACACAGTAAACAGGTACATTACATAGTATTGAAAAAATAATAAAAAAAAACAAGTACAACTTGGCTTACAGTATTATCCAGTAGTATAGAAACAGTATTCACACATTTGAAAATAATGGTCCACATCCGACCTTTTAAAACCAAAGTATATTCAGACAACAGACACAGCACCTTTTTTTGTCAAAATTTCTTCTGTGTCATCATGTTCAACATAATCATCTGCTACAGTTTCCATTTAGAAATGTTCTCAGTCCATTTTCACTGCTCAATACCTCCACTAATGCAGTTACTCCATCGTATCCCTGATTCGCAGTGCAGCAGTGAAAATGGTCCCCCCTTAAACAATTTCCTGCCGCTCCACGTTTCCGAAAGTTGTTTAGGCTATTTAAACCGATGTTCCGATACAAGAAAAATCCGTATCATAACAAAAATAAAACACGTTTTTTGGTATGAGCCAGTAGACCGCCCAGCACTACCTCAGTGTAAACAACAAAGATTAAAAAAATAAAATCTTAGTCATAAATATTAAACTTTCAAAGCCAGTACAAGTGGCCCTCGGATTATGAGCAAGAACCTTTCCTGCAGACATTTCTAACCCAATTTTCTATGAAAGTTGAAGTATACATAATACTATTACTTATTTTATAGAGAAACATTTCAAATGTATTAACTACATGACAGTGAAGCATTATTACTGATTTAAATCACAAAATACAAATAATTTAAACTAAAAACTTTTGAACCATGCATATGTACAGTATGTCAATCTTTATAAGGAAATACAGTCCCGATCAAAAGTTTAAGACCACTTGAAAAATGGCAAAAAATCATATTTTGCATGGTTGGATCTTAACAAGGTTCCAAGTAGAGCTTCAACATGCAACAAAAAGAAAAGGGAGTGAGACAAAACATTTTTTGCGCATTCAATTAATTGAAAATAACGATTAAATTGAAACAGGCTGTTTTACAGCTGATCAAGATTTTAGGACCACATGCCTTTAAAAGGCCAAATCTGTGCAAAGATGTGGATTCATTGTCATTTTCTGTCAGGTAGTCACACGTTCTGATGGCAAAGGCAAAAAAACTCACACTTTTTGAACGTGGTTGGGTTGTTGACCTGCATAAGCAGGGTCTCTCACAGCGCGCCATCGCTACTGAGGTGGGAACAAAAAAGTCAAGTGGAAGACCCAAAAAAATTTCACCAGCCCTTTGCCGGAGGATCCAATTGGCTGTGCGTCAAGACACTGGACGATCCTCGACCCAAATTAAGGCTGTTACTGGTGCTGACTGCAGCCCCATAACCATCAGACGGCATCTGAGACTGAAGGGCTTCAAAAACAAAAAACGTCTTCAAAGACCTCGTCTCCTTGAACGCCACAGAAGTGCTCGTTTGGACTTTGCAAGAGAGCACCAAACATGGGACATTCAAAGGTGGAAGAAAGTTTTATTCTCTGACTAGCAAAAATACCCATGCAGCGGAGAAGTAGTGTGTTAAAGAAGTTATGAAAAAGAAAGGAAACATTTAAAAAAAAGTAACATGATTGTCAATGTAATTGTTTTGTCACTGTTATGAGTGTTGCTGTCATATATATATATATATATATATATATATATATATCTATCTCAAAATACCCGTGCTTCGCTAGCGATGTCGTGTGTTAAAGAAGTTATGAAAATGAAAAGGAAACATTTTAAAAATAACGTAACATGATTGTCAAAGTAATTGTTTTGTGTATTTGGTGGCAGCGTCACAAAGTTGTTTTTTTCTAGCTGAAAATGTACCACGACGTCTGACACTCCTCCTTTTTACTGTTTTCTCACAGCATAAATTGCTGCTGTCATAATGGGTTTGAGTTTACACACACACATATACATATATAAATATATATAAATATATATATACATATATAAATATATATATATATATACATATATAAATATATATATATATACATATATAAATATATATATATATACACATATATAAATATATATATATATATACATATATAAATATATATATATATATATACACATATATAAATATATATATACACATATATAAATATATATATACACATATATAAATATATATATATACACACATACACATACATATATATATATACATATATATATATATATATATATATATACACATGGTGGAGACAATTTCCCCACATCAGTCAATTCCCCACATTCCCAACTCCCCACAATTTACAATTCCCCACATTTGCAATTCCCACATTGCAATTCCCACATTGCAATTCCCACATTTGCAATTCCCCACTTCCACAACTCCCACATTGGGATAATATTTATTATAACCATAGACTAATGTACTATATAAGACAGTCCATATAATGATACAAAAGCGTGCCCTCCGTTTCCCCACATGAGCATTATTTTATTTAAAAGCGCTACTTGTTAATAAATATGTAAAAATACATTATCCAAGCATGCATTTTATATACAATTTGCCCTTTTAAAAATTTGAAACAGGTAAGTTGAATTCTATTATTTTTGAATCTTTCTTAAAACATGCTAAAGCGTAACATTTTTGATTTTTATCTTTTTTAAATTACCAAAATTTGTAATTTGTGCCAGTGGAGGATGTCAGAGGCCTGTTCAATGACTTGATAGCAGAGTTCCCTGATGAGACAACTACAATGACCTTCTTGCCTACTTTGAATCAACCTACATTACTGGAGTAAGAGGCAGAGATGCAGTGTTTCCCATTAGAATCTGGAATCACTTTGAAGCTGCTGCTACTGGCCTACCAAGAACAACAAACTGCTGTGAAGGGATACCACAATTCACTGAGAGCCCTGTTTCACTGCAGTCATCCAGGTGTGTGGGATCTTCTGGAAGGTCTGAAGAAGGACATAGCCATCCACAGCAAGACATTGGCTGATGACAGATGATGGCAGACCACAGCCAAAAAAGGAAGAAGTATGAGACCCTAAATAGCAAAGTAATTGAGGCTGTCAAGGGTATGCCAATCAACAGGATAAGATTAAGTATTTGAGAAAATTGGCCAACATGCAGTTTCCAAAGTAACCTTTGTGTTTAGTAGTTTCTGTGTACTTTAGTCATTTCTTGTCAATTATTAATAGTTTTTTGTACTGTACATTTAGTTTAATGATTTTCTTTTTTATTAGATAAACCTGTACAGTGGAATTATTAGCAAATGGAATGGGACCTTATCTAATTCATTATTTTGTACCAAGCATATTTTGTATTAAACTCATTTTGTTCATTTGTGTATATCAGTTACTTGTATTTTGTAATCAGTAATGCATTTCAATAAATTGTCATGAAATAAAACTTTTGGAGATTAATTACTACTATTTGCATTTTAGAATTCCTTCATTATATTATTAATTCAGTGCACTCCATATTATCCCAATGTGGGGAGTTGTGGAGGTAAGGGGAATTACAAATAATGGGGTAACAATGTGGGTGAATAATGATGTGGGGAATTGGGAATGTGGGGAATTGACTAAGGTGGGGAGTTGTCATGGAACCCATATATATATATATATATATATATATATACATACATATATATATACATACATATATATATATATATATATACACATATATATATATACATACATATATATATATATATATATATATATATATATATATACATATATACTACATATATATATACATACATATATATATATACATATATATATATACACACATATATATATATACATATATATATATATATATATATATATACATACATATATATATATATATATATATACATACATATATATATATACATATATATATACATACATATATATACATACATATATATATACATACATATATATATATACACATATACACATATATATATACATATATATATATATATATATATATATATATACATATACATACATATATATATATATATATATATATATATACATATACATACATATATATATATATATATACATACATATATATATATACATATATATATATATACATACATATATATATATACATATATATATATATATATATATACATACATATACATATATATATATAATGTAGAAAGGTGTGTGTGTATAATATATATATATACACATACATACAAACATACACACAGGTGTATATGTGTATATATATGTATGTGTCTATATGTGTGTGTATAGCTTTGGTCACTGAGTGCAAGGGAAAAATAATAAAATATAGTCTATAAGTTATTAAACAGTAAAACATTAACGTTTTAAGAAGTACAGGTACATTGAGCACTACTGGAGTGGTTATGGTAAACTACATTTTAAAGACTGTGTAACACAACAGGTAAGTAGTACTAACAGCAGCTAAAATGTATATGGATCATCTCGGTAGTAGATCCCTTTGAAAGGTGCTACACACGGCTGTGGTATAGAAATTACATTTTCTATGCGAACATCCAAATTTCTGCCTCTGGTAATGTGCCTTACCGGCATTACCAGCAATTAAAGAAAATTAGTTTTGTGTCCTCTGCAGTGTTAAGAGAGAAAGGCTTTGGTTTGGGATAAAAGGAAAAAAGGTGTAAAGAAAGGAAAGTTGCCTTTTTTCTTTATAGTATAGAGAGATGTGTTCGCTGACAATATGAGCGCCTTTTGGGGACAGTCGCGGTGGGTATTGTGTAGACTGGTGAGACATCCCTGCCATTAATCGGCTGTGATGGCACTGTCAGTCCTCCGGTCCTGTGCGTGTCTTCATAATCCGAGCTGACGACCTCATAATCGTATATGTGCAAAAGAAAGTGTGAAGCGCCTTAATATTAGTTTGCCGCGGTGTAGAAAAGGGGTCCTGTGTTTGCACTTGTCTGGGCTATAGCTCAGGGGGAGGATGAAAAAAATTAAAAGTGCTCACTTTGACTTAAGGCAGAAGCGCAGTCAGCGTCTCAAAGGCCGGAACAGCTATGCTCGCGTTCCGGCTGCTCGACTTTTGCTGGGCAGGAGACCCCACTTTTTGTAGACACGTTCACGATATCAAAAGTCTCAGCGCTCTTTGGAGGTCATTCCCGGGTCTTCCCTGCGTGGAGTTTGCATGTTCTCCCATAATCCAAAGACATGCAGGTTAGGTGGATGGCGATCCTACATTGGCCCTAGTGTGTGCTTGGTGTGTTTATATGTGTCCTACGGTGGGTTGGCACCCTGCCTGGGATTGGTTCCTGCCTTGTGCCCTGTGTTGGCTGGAATTGGCTCCAGCAGACCCCCGTGACCCTGTGTTTGGATTCAGCGGATTGGAAAATGGATGGATGGATGGATGGATGAAATATCATATATACCTATGTCTCTGTTTTTTTGTCAGTCTGGCTTTGACATCATGGACCATAAGGTGCATACTAATTCAGCGGGAGCAGGAACACCCAATAAAACTGAATAAAAAAAATTTAAGTGACAATGAGAAACCAAGAAGGCAGATTCATCAGTGTTTGTGTGTCAGCTTTTATCCCTCCAGATCAGAGAATTTCCGGTTTGATTGTGTCGAAACACCACTCCCATCCACAGTTATTCCCACTTTCAAATAAAAACTAACAGCGTCAGATCTGGGTTGGCGGGGTTGTATCCTGATCATGACTTGTTTTGTTATACTTGTAACTTTTGTGAAAGTGTTTATTTGATATTTCAACTTCAGTCTTCACACATTATACACTTCATGTCTACATTTTGTCAATTATTACTAAAACATGAAAAACGTTTCTGTTTTAGCGATGTGTTTACACAGATCGTTGTAGACATGGATCATACATGAAATGAATGTATCTCAAATGATGATATATTATTTACCCTCTACAACTCCAGGCACTTCATTCCAAGATAAACACTGAGCACTGAAAACCTTCTATGGGAATTGAGCGTCAGTGGTGCACAGGGGATAGGATAGAAATCTGCTTGCTGCTTGTGCCGATTGATACATTTACAACACAAAAACGCTGGCGGAATGGTGCAAATGGTTTTAAGGTGGGCCAGGATTACGTGTTTTTTTGTAGGCTTGGTAATTCTAGTGTTAAAACAAGAACACTGCTTAACACTAGAATTACCAGAGCCTACGAAAAAACTCGTAATTCCGTCCCACCTTAAACTGCTTCTTAAATCCCTTCACACCTCTCCGCCAGCGTCCTTTGTCTTCTAAATGTGCTGATAAAGAGAAGCTTGGAGCAGCCAGCTATTCCATCCCCCCACCAATTTAGAACGTGCCAAACTTCTCCCAGCTCATGCCTTGATTGAGTATCTGGGAGTGAAGTGGAGTTTTAGAGTGGAAATAATAGATCGTTATTTGGAACATACGCATTTCATGTCTGTTCCGTTTCTACAGTAATCTGTGTCTACACACTGTTAAAACAAACGTTTTTTATATTCTAGTAGTAGATGACAAAATGTAGGCATAAACTATATAATGTATGAAGCCTGAAGTCCAAATAGCAAAGAAACATTTTCACAAGAATAACACAATTGCGCTTTTATTCAAAAATATAACTGCAGAAACAAAAAGCCGCCTTAACATGCGACATTGACACCAGTTTATTTTAACTGCCTCTGTGGTTCAATAGACTCAGCCCCCGCTTGGGAATCGAAGGGTCACGAGTTCGATCCTGCGCCCCTCCGTTTTGAGAAGTAAACTGCTCTTAGTCTTACTGTTTTAGAATAAAAGCATACATTTGATTTCAGTCTGTAAAAGCCGGTGCAATTTATGATCCTTGTAAAGGTTAGCTTTTTTTTTAATTCACTTTTCATTCTCTCAGTCGCGTTCAGAATCAATCCATACAACCCCATCTGACACGGCTGTTTTCACTAAAGACGCGCTATAGCTCTGCAGTGTACCACGATGCATACTAACGCCAAACACCAAGCCCCCGGTTCTGACACACAGCGCGCTAGAAGCTGCCTTCTTCAGTATCTCACCGTCACTTGCTTTTCTTTTTATTCAGTTTTATTGAGTGTTCCTGCCAGTCCCCGCATGTTGCTGTATGCTGTTTCTTTTGTACTCCAGGACATGCAGAGGAAAGAATGGTAAAGACCAGTAACTTCGGCGATACGTATATGCAATCATCAGACACTCCCCATCTGCCCGTGTCGTTCAAACACAGGAACATATATTGGTGTAAAGTATAACAAAAGTGCACTTTTATTCAAGTGCACTTTTTCCGTCGCCTTTTCTGTAAGAAGCAATGTACACACTTCTCTCTATGCTGTGGTTTCTATTACACACCTGAAAGAAAGAGACAATATATGTGAAAATATAATCGCACTAATGCAATATTATTTGAAAACGAACAGCGTCAGATCGGGTGTGAATTTATGCAGGAACTGGAAATTCTCTGATGCCGGACCTTCCCCAGGGAAGAAAGTACAGTGTCAGGTGCTCATTCAGTGTAATAGGAACCATAGCACAGAGAGGTGTGTACACGGCAACAAGTAAATGTAGGAAGGACGGTCCTTGGGTGTGTGGGAACTGTTAATATTTGAATGTGATGATTTTATATAGCACGGAATGAAAATCTGCACTTCTTAGCATTGCACCATGCAAGCTGTCGTATCAATCGCCTACTGTAACTTGCTTTCTTTTTTCTTCGGTTATACAGGTAGTTTTGAATAAAAGTGCACTTGTTTTGTTTGCAAATGAAGTGTCTGCGTGCACTTTTCGTGGCATTACACGTGTATTTTTTGAGCATGTCCGTTTGAGCAGTATAAAAGTATTGAAAAGTATAACAAAACAACGGGCAGATGGGGAGTGTCTGATGATTGCATATAGCGCCGAACTTACTGCTCTTTACTATTCTCTCCTCTGCGTGCCCTGGAGTACAAAAGAAACAGAATACAGACGCGCTATAGCTCTGCGTTGTACCACGATGCATACTAACGCACCAAAAAAGGGTTCTGACACACAGACGCTGGCGAAGCTGCCTTCTCGTATCTCACCGTCACTTGATTTTCTTTTATTCAGTTTTATTGAGTGTTCCTGCCAGTCCCGCATGTTGCTGTATGCTGGATATTTTCACATGTATTGTCTCTTTCTTTCAGGTGTGTAATAGAAACCACAGCATAGAGAGAAGTGTGTACATTGCTTCTTACAGGAAAAGGCGATGGAAAAAGTGGACTTGAATAAAAGTGCACTTTTGTTATACTTTTACACCAATATATGTTCCTGTGTTTGAACGACACGGGCAGATGGGGAGTGTCTGATGATTGCATATAGCGCCGAAGTTACTGGTCTTTACCATTCTTTCCTCTGCATGTCCTGGAGTACAAAAGAAACAGCATACAGCAACATGCGGGGACTGGCAGGAACACTCAATAAAACTGAATAAAAAGAAAAGCAAGTGACGGTGAGATATGAAGAAGGCAGCTTAGCCAGCTTGTGTGTCAGGGCCGGGGTGTTTGGCGTTAGTATGCATCGTGGTACACTGCAGAGCTATAAGCGTCTTTAGTGAAAACAGCCGTGTCAGATGGGGTTGTATGGATTGATTCTGAACGCGACTGAGAGAATGAAAAGTGAATTAAAAAAAAGCTAACCTTTACAAGGATCATAAATTGCACCGGCTTTTACAGACTGAAATCAAATGTATGCTTTTATTCTAAAACAGTAAGACTAAGAGCAGTTTACTTCTCAAAACGGAGGGGCGCAGGATCGAACTCGTGACCCCTCGATTCCCAAGCGGGGATTAAGTCTATTGAACCACAGAGGCAGTTACAATAAACTGGTGTTAATGTCACATGTTTAGGCGGCTTTTTGTTTCTGTAGTTATATTTTTGAATAAAAGCGCAATTGTGTTATTCTTGTGAAAATGTTTCTTTGCTATTTGGACTTCAGGCTTCATACATTATATAGTTTATGCCTACATTTTGTCATCTACTACTAGAATATAAAAAACGTTTCTGTTTTAACAATGTGTTGACACAGATTACTGTAGAAACGGAACAGACATGAAATGCGTGTGTTCCAAACAACAATCTATTATTTCCACTCTAAAACTCCACTTCACTCCCAGATACTCAATCAAGCTGAAGTTCGTGCACGTTCTAAATTGGTGGGGATGGAATAGCCGGCTGCTCCTAGCTTCTCTTTATCAGCACATTTAGAAGACAAAGGGCGCTGGCGGAGAGGTGTGAAGGGATTTAAGAAGCGATTTAAGGTGGGACGGAATTACGAGTTTTTTCGTAGGCTCAGGTAATTCTAGTGTTAAGACTATTCAGTATAAAATAAAAGCCAAAAAAGGGATACAGTATTCTAAGTTTCTGTGGTTCGTATTACCTGATTTACATAATTTATATCAACATTAAAATGAAGCATTTAGCTCACAACATTATCAATACCTCTATGTTCTGGATGTGATATCAGCAAATTGTGAAGAAGAAAAGCAGATTTGGTACGTAGCTTGTCAAGACCTGACTGCATTCCTCGAAGCAAAACCGAAAAGCCATCAAGTTGGAGGAATTCTTGAAAAGCCGATTCTTCTTCCCGGACCAGACCTGTGATGAGATAATTTACGTGAAATATCTTCCTGTTCTTAAATGCTTAGTACAATACTTGTTTCATTCTTAGATATCCATGGATAAAATGCATCCTTTCAGGTTGAAACTCTGAAGCTAACCATCCTAAGGTTTTGCGTGTAGAGGACTTTCACTTGCAGAAAACTACTAGTGTATTTTTTTTTTCTTCTATCAGAGTATACATTTCCTCAAGAAAACAAAGATGGTGCACGCTTGTTACATATAATTACAATTTTCCAGAAATACATAATTTTATCAAGAACCACCCATATAACGTTCTTTAATATTTGCTATTAGATCACCCAGGATACACATTTAACAGTGATGCAAAAGACATATTATTGTGACATAGTACATATTCTGTTAGGTAAAATCATTATTGAACGAACTAGAGGGCATCCATTTGTCTATTATCCAACCCGATAATCTAATGTTAGGGTCATATAGCCATTAATTTCAAGCAAACCTAAGAAACTTTAATTAAACCAGCACACATCCTTGGGATGCTTAAGTCTGAGGACCAGGAATGGACATGGGAAGAATGTGCATACTCCAAAACAGACTTTGAAACCAGAGCTCTGGTACCAAATGCTGCAACACTGGACCCCTTTGAAAAACAACAACTTGCTTGTAGTTGATCACTAGGTTCCTTCACAGAATCATTACTCTCAAAATAAGTGAGACTAGTGAGAAACATATATAGAACATAGTTGTATATAAAAATAAAAGACAGCAAAAAAAAAAAAATTTACAGTGGAACCTCGGTTTACGAGTGTTTTGCAAGACGAGCAAAAATCTTTAATAAATTTTGACTTGATAAACGAGCGATGTCTTGCAATACGAGTAGTATGGATACACTTTGTCTGCTGAGCGTCATGTGATCACAACTGAGCTGATGGTTCTTCTCTCTCTCTCCTTATCTCGCTCGCCCAGCGAATCTCTCTCTTTTTCTCTCTTATTATTTCGCTCGCTCGCCCAGCGCGTCTCTCTCTCTCATCTCGCTCACCCAGTGCGTCTCTCTCTCTCTCCTTATCTCACTCGTCTCTCTCTCTCCTTATCTCGCTCGCCCATCTCTCTCTCTCAATCGTCTCATATTCTCCGTCTGAGTCTGTGTGCCTCACTCATATAGTCAACATCCGTACGAGCGTATACTGTTTACTACAGCATTGCGACTGTGTGTGTGTGCGCTGTGAAGTGCGAGTCCCCATCTTGCTCCCCAAAACACGAAGCGAGTCTCAGTACTTTAACACCAGCTTTATTCAGCTTGAAACAGCAACAGCGCTGTTATTTATTGTAGCGGGATCTTTATAATGTTCCTTGTATGACCCATTGACGACAGGCGCTTATAGCATGTCTGCGATCTTTTTAGATGCGCTTATACGGCAAACTGCTACAGCGCTGGGAGACAGCGATTGCTTTGGGACGCTCTTCCGCGTGTCATCCCGTTGGGTGGAATCCCACGAGTTTAGAAACAAACACCAGCCATGATTCTTTTTAAAGGTAAAGTGCAGGTTAATTTGTATTATGTATTTTACTTTATATTTTGTATTAATCATTTTTATATGTCTAGTTTTGGGTTGTGGAACGAATCATCTGAGTTTCCATTATTTCTTATAGGGAAATTCGCTTTGATATACACACGTGGACAAAATTGTTGGTACCCTTCAGTCAATGAAAGAAAAACTCACAATGGTCACAGAAATAACTTTAATCTGACAAAAGTAATAATAAATAAAAATTCTATGAAATTTAACTAATAAAAGTCAGACATTGATTTTCAACCATGCTTCAACAGAATTATTTAAAAAAATAAACTCATGAAACAGGCCTGGACAAAAATGATGGTACCCCTAACTTAATATTTTGTTGCACAACCTTTTGAGGTAATCACTGCAATCAAACGATTCCTGTAACTGTCAATGAGACTTCTGCACTTCTGCAGGTTTGAAGGGTGTCTTTTCCAGACGGCATGTTTCAGCTCTTTCCAAAGATGCTCAATAGGATTGAGGTCAGGGCTCATAGAAGGCCACTTTAGAATAGTCCAATGTTTTCCTCTTAGCCATTCTTGGGTGTTTTTAGCGGTGTGTTTTGGGTCATTGTCCTGTTGCAAGACCCATGACCTGCGACTGAGACCAAGCTTTCTGACACTGGCCAGCACATTTCTCTCTAGAATCCCTTGATAGTCTTGAGATTTCATTGTACCCTGCACAGATTCAAGACACCCTGTGCCAGATGCAGCAAAGCAGCCCCAGAACATAACAGAGCCTCCTCCATGTTTCACAGAAGGGACAGTGTTCTTTTCTTGATATGCTTCATTTTTCCGTCTGTGAACATAGAGCTGATGTGCCTTGGCAAAAAGTTCAATTTTTGTCTCATCTGTCCATAGGACATTCTCCCAGAATCTTTGTGGCTTGTCCACGTGTAGTTTGGCAAATTCCAGTCTGGCTTTTTATGATTTGTTTTAACAATGGTGTCCTCCTTGGCCGTCTCCCATGAAGTCCACTTTGGCTCAAACGACGACGGATGGTGCGATCTGACACTGATGTTCCTTGAGCTCGAAGTTCACCTTGGATCTCTTTAGAAGTTTTTCTGGGCTCTTTTGTTACCATTCGTATTATCCGTCTCTTTGATTTGTCATCAATTTTCCTCCTGCAGCCACGTCCAGGGAGGTTGGCTACAGTCCCATGGATCTTAAATTTCTGAATAATATGTGCAACTGTAGTCACAGGAACATCAAGCTGCTTCGAGATGGTCTTATAGCCTTTGACATGCTTGTCTATAATTTTCTTTCTAATCTCCTGAGACAACTCTTTCCTTCGCTTCCTCTGGTCCATGTTGAGTGTGGTACACACCATGTCACCAAACAACACAGTGACTACCTGGAGCCCTATATATAGGTCCACTGACTGATTACAAGATTGTAGACACCTGTGATGCTAATTAGTGGACACACCTTGGATTAACATGTCCCTTTGGTCACATTATTTTCAGTCTTTTCTAGGGGTACCATCATTTTTGTCCAGGCCTGTTTCATGAGTTTATTTTTTTAAATAATTCTGTTGAAGCATGGTTGAAAATCAATGTCTGACTTTTATTAGTTAAATTTCATAGAATTTTTATTTATTATTACTTTTGTCAGATTAAAGTTATTTCTGTGACCATTGTGAGTTTTTCTTTCATTGACTGAAGGGTACCAACAATTTTGTCCACGTGTGTACGAGTGCTTTGGAATGCGAGCACGTTTCCGGAACGAATTATGCTCGCAAACCGAGGTTCCACTGTGTGTGTGTGTGTGTGTGTGTGTGTGTGTGTGTGTGTGTGTGTATATATATATATATATATATATATATATATTATTATATTATTATAATTATATATATATATATTAATATATAATTATATAAAAATATAAAAGTCCCATATGTTAATCACTTGCACAAATAAACTAAATTACATAAAACACATAGCAATGAGATATTTAAATATTAGAAGGTAAACATGAAACATAAGAGAACATTAATTAAAGAAAATAATATATACTCACAGGAAACAGCATAGAGAGCTTTGATGCGCACAGAATCATTTAGATCCTTGTCCACTAATTCCAAAAGATTTGGTAGTGCTTTGAGAGTTAGAAGATGACTCTGAACAGCAGGCATGTTCTGACAGGCACAGCCTATTAAATGAGCTGATCTCCAACGGATACCAGAAGAAGGATCATTCAATAAACGTGAGACAATAAACTCTAGGCCACCTAGCTTTACCAAGTCTATTAAAAAAAGACAATTACAAAGAGATTATGTTTGGGTAGCACTGCAGAAATATAATTAACTTCAGTTTTACAGACAGTAGAAATGGCAAAGCTTAGTGTATAGAATGTTTATTTTACAAGTTATAACATATACATAGAATTAAGATTTTTAAACTGCAATTACTACTAATTCAGTCAACTCCAACACTAATATGTTAGAAAAATTCAACAACTCGCATGTCTAAAATTCTCTTTCGTATTAGGAAGGCTGCACTTCAACTGTGATTTCAGCAGTGAATGACATTCATTAGGATTTAGTGAATGATAACTTAAGAGTAAGTTGAAGAAATTTAAAAATGAGAGCTTTATTTGAAAAAATGATGAAGCTTCCCTACATATAAATACATACATTGAATGTATATTTATACTAATTTTGAGAGCAGTGTTTACTAGTATTGTTTCTTGGAAAAGTATCCTAAACTTGTAGTTACAGTACTCTACACTTGTCAATGGTACTACTGCTTCTTCTCATCTTCTTGTTTTTGTGTTGGTCCTTATTCAAAAATGTATTCCTATAACTTTGATTTTGGCAAGTTCAAAGATTTAAGTTACATGAGACATATTTTTGTAAATCAATTTAATTTCTACAACAAGAGTTGCAAAAAAGACAGAAAAATAACTTTTAAATGAAAAAGGATTTATATAGTATTCAGTGGAAACTGCCTGAAAGACAGAGAAGCCTCTTTTAATTTAAAATTAAATAATTATTTGTGGCATCTACAATCAATGTTCCTATTAGGAGGTTCCATTTTATATTGCAGAGTTAAAAAAAAAAACCTGACCAAATACACAAAAACCAAAAGCAAAACATGAGAGCTACTAAACTTTCTATAATTAAACAAACACAATGTTTCACACTGAAACTTCAGCAATCTTACATTTTAAATGGATATCCTCTGTACAAAAGCCTAGAAGTTAAAATGAATATTATATCCTTAGATTAATTTTTTGAACAAACTTCACTAACTCTGCCTGAATTTAAAATGAATATTATATCTTTAGATTAATGTTTTGAACAAACTTCACTAACTCTGCCTATATCTCCTAACTGTGTAAAAATACTCTTCAAAGATGACTGTGTAATGTTTTAAAATCATCCACCTTATGAGCCTGAGCTTATTTCTTCTGGTCACTGACCTGTTTTTATGTCAATGCTTTCATCTTCTTCAGGTGTGCATGGTATGTTCTCCTTACACAAGTACAGGGTGTCCCACTCGGGAGTACAACCTTAAAAATGCGAATTACTCGCAAACGCGTGAACGTTGTAAGAACTGAACATACCTGTATTTAGTGGAAAACAAGTTCACATTACAAAAGGTGCTGAAAATGTCCTCCCCCAACGTCCGTGCACAAGGAAACGTGACGCTCCATATTTGAGAATGTCCTCTGCAACATGTCACTGTCGATGGCAGCAATTTCACGCTTTATGTTTGCTTTCAGTTGTTCGATGGTCCTGGGTTTGCTTGCATAAACCTTGCCCTTTAAATATCTCCACAGAAAAAAATCTGGGGTGGTTAAATCGGGCGATCGAGGTGGCCACAAACCCTTTTGAGATCACCCTGTCTCCAAAAATCGATCGGATCTCTTCCATACTGGCATGAGAGGTATGGCACTTTGCCCTGTCCTGTTGGAAGTAACCTTTTTGAAGTTGTTTCACAAATTCGTCAAATATGGACAAGTATTGCATGCTTGCTTTCGCCACTCTGCAGGGTTGGTGTCTGGGGCTAGACAGCCATCTGCGCCTGGCTGGCGCAGCCCAGGCGCTGCCACATATGGGGCCGCCATAGCGGCGCCTGCTATAGTGCCCACCTCTTTATGACACAGAATCAATTCTTCATTAAATAAAGAATATTTTGAACCTTGTTGCATGATGATACATGCACTCGTTGCAGAGTAATTCACATTTTTAAAGTTGTACTCCCGAGTGGGACACCCTGTAGCTGACAGCAACAGTATTTTGATGAGTTTGATTTGGTATTGTTTCCACTTCCCGAGGCATGGTCATTAGTGATTTATCCTTCTGATTCTACATTAAAAACTCATCATGGATAAATGATCTCAGATGGCCTTTTCACAATTACCCCCACCCTGGAACATTCAAATTTATATTATTTTGTCCTGACAAAGTACCAGTGTCTTTTAGTGCTAGAAAATCTTTGCTAGTAGCAAAACTTTCTGCCATGCTACTTGGAATAGGTGACAAGGTAGACTTGAGTCTTCACTATTTTAAGTGACCACGGTACTTTAGCAGTTAGCATGCCAATCATGGATGCAGGAACTATGATCAATGATTCCATGGTAGCTGTAATTAGTTTTAACAGTTTTACAATTAGTGGCTCGAAAATAGATAAGTGTTTAGGAAGTAAAAGGTGCAAGGTGATTTTTTTTCTTATCTATGTACCTGGATAAAACTACTTTTCTATGCAGTGTATATTTATCCAGGGCTTTTACGTATGTTTTTACTCCTATTTCATCACGCTCTTTATTACTGATGCTCTGACTGATCAGCAATCAAATTGAATCGGCCAATTTCCATTACCAATAACTCAAATTGGTAATCAATAAATCTCAAAAACAATTTTTTTTAGTATTTTCTTTGGTAAGGTTTATAGTATATCACATGTACTGTTCCTTTATGGAAAGTATCATGGTACTAGATTAAGTGCATGCGCAGTTTTGTAGCAGAAGTCAACAAATTAAAAAGAAGAGTTGAATCTGAATATAAGCATGCAAGTATTACTGTATATAAATAGTACTACCATTTGATAATATGTATATGAATAATTCAATTAAGTGACAAACCACATGCATTATCCAGATTTTCACAGAGATCTGCCAAATGTTCAAGAGCTGCTTCTTTTTTCCTTAACTGTTCATCATCTCTTTCTTCTTCTTCTTCACTACTCCTTTCTTCAGAAGTGTTCAGAATCTCTAGGCACTCTTTCATTTGCTGAACCTCGTCCAGTTGTCCTCTACAAAGATCAGAAAGTGCTTCCTGCAACCAAGCCTTCCTCTGTAAAGTTAAACAAGGTTTTGTACTTATAAGATTTTTTCAATATGAACAATGTGTAGATGCATATACAGTATTTACGAAGTATATTTAGTTATTATACAAAACCTGTTTGGGATGGGTCAACATAGACTACAGGCACTTTACTACTTTCAGGTGTGATCTACTTTTAATGTGAAGAATAAACACAAAGCTAAAGTCACATACTGTATAGTCTAAGCATTTATATTCATTATCTGTGGCAGAACTTATTTTGAAATGGAAGAGTATGTTTACTATTGTGTAAAGAAAAGACTTCCTATTTATGCTATTTTAACTTTAAATATTGCTTTAATTTTGCATGTAGAGATTTCCATTCATATTTCAGCCAAAAAACACAGACTTGCAAAGGAAATACTGTATTTTTAAAAAAATCAAGAGAATGTAAAATTGACTGACTAAAATTAATATTTTTTAAACCATTCCCTACTGTTTTTCTTATTAAAATATAATTTTCTGCAGCTTTAAGACAGTAGTCATAATAAGGCTGCAAGTGTGAATGCTGTTAAATAAATTTTAGATTGTAGCATACCTACAAAACGTTAAAAGCAGGTTGACTTTCTGGACTGGCCTTCACTATATTATGTGGCCTGGAGGTTGTCTAAGAAAGATCCCTTCAGGTCTGATTATGGACGACCAAGTTCTGGTAGGACCCCACCAGGTAAGGATTCCAGCTGCATAGCGCAGGTGTCATGTTGCTATGACATCTAAACAGGAAATGGATGTTTCCACAGGAAACTTTTCTTTTTAAGGGGAACAGCAGACTAAGGAAAAGAGAGAATAGAAGCAAAAGGCAAGGGGCTCGGCTATCCACGCTTGAGAATATATCATGATCAGACTTCATCCAGGGACGTCCGCTATTTGTGGGTTCCACCCCGAAGTTGGAAACAGCAAGACGAAGACCCCGACTCCGCAAGAAGAGAGAAGAGGCAAGGGGTTGTGGTATATGGACCTGAGGTTTTCCGGGTGCTCCCGTTGATGAGTTGGACTCATGTTTTGGAATTTTTCGGGATAGCAAGAAGGAAGCCATATTTGCCTGAGGACTGTTTTTTTCTCCCTCCATCATGCAGTAAGAACTGTACTACAGGATTCTTCACAGTTTCATGGACTACAATTATTCTTTCTCTTTTTGTAGTACTAGGGTGTTGTACCGTGTTAGCCATTATGAAGAAGGGGCCTGAGTTGCCTCGAAAGCTTGCATATTGTAATCTTTTTAGGTAACCAATCAAAGGTGTAATTTTGCTTGGCCTTTCTCTACATTCTTTCTCTTTTTGATATCCTTTTTCTTTTATGTGTGGTTCATACTGGGGATTAAGATTTGGGCACTGAGGGTAGTGGGGCAGGGGAGGGCATCCTGGGGATCTGAACACTCAGTCATCTGGCATGTAAATGTATCATCGTTGGATTACAATACACTTGCTTATTTAACTAATCCAACTACCATCTGGTTTCTTTCAAGTATTGGGCGCGTAAAGGGGAGAAGAAGGGCCGAGGACCGTATATTTTATTGCTACTATATCCTTCGAACATTGTCCACTTCCCACTTGGGTGGTGAAGTATAGTGATCGTGTCCAGTATCGGGCAATTGTTACAGAGTGGTGCCCTCTCTGAGAAGGTTTAAGAAGTATATTTCATATATTGGTTCCCATTAGCCCATCGCTTAAATACCACCTTACAATGAGGGCACTTTCAGCCGTCCGAGGGAGAACGAGCTTATTTTAATCGATGCACCCGAGTGATTTGCCCGGACCTGATGAGGCAGATAACGAAGGCGCTTCTCTCCCGCTGGCCAAAATGACAGAGCGGATTGATGCGCTTCACGAGCGGATCTCGTCCATGGCTGACAGCACCCTTTCTCGTGAAGAAGCTTTGCGCAATTATATCGATAGCTTTGTGGTAAAATTGCGAGAATATACGGAGGAGCCGATTACTGGGCTGAAGCATGATATTGTGTAGTGCGTAGAGAGGTACAATCAGCTATGGAAAGAGCATCTTTGGCACCAAGTGCGGAATAATCTGCATTCATCTGAATTAGTGGCTGCACATTCAGCTCTCCGGGAGGCAGTCAGCACTGTGCATTTGTGCGCTTCACCAGCAACCCTGTCCCTTCACATGGAGTTTCCTAAGTTGGGAGAGTCCTATACCTCAGAGGACATAATTAATTTTGTAGAACAGGTAGATACCTTTCTGTCTATTGCTCCAATGGGATAAGAAGAGCTCCTGGGGTTGATTAATGCCTCTTTGAAGGGACCTGCGAAAAGTTGATGGCAGGTGAGCAATCAGACCAGCTGGATGAGGTTAAACCTTTGCTTTTTAGATGGCCGAGTGAATGGGCTGAGAAACTGGGGGCAACACGGGTGGTTACCCATGACATCCAAGCACTGGATGAGGTTCTGGTGCGTCAACGCACCTATCAAGTCTCGCCCTTAAAGAAAGGCATTATTAAAGAACATATTGGCAAGATTATGGAACAAGGAATTATCGGGCCTTCATCATCAGCCTGGGTGGCTCCTGTAGTATTAATAAAAAAGCAGATGGAACATACAAATTCTGTGTTGACTAAAGGGGACTAAATGCCAAGACCCACTTAGATGCATACCCATGCCTCAGGTACAAGAAATTTTGGAATCACTGGACGGGGCGGCCATCTTTAGTACGTTGGAAGTATGCAGTGAGTATTGGCAAGTGCAAATGGGAGAAGGCAGCAAACATAAGCCCCGGTCTCCGCTCCAGAAGGTTTGTTCCAAATTTGGGTCATGCCTTTTGGCCTGAAGAATGCGGGGGCAAGTATCCAACGTTTGATGCAGCAGGTCTTGCGAGGGTTGATTGTGAAGATATGTTTTGTCCATATCGACAATATTATTGTCTTCTCCCTTGACCTTCATCAACACCTCCAGGATTTGGACCTCATCTTTCAGTGACTGGGACAAGCTCGTCTGATGTTAAATGTGTCGCCTCACTCAACCGCAGATTGATTTTTTTAGGGCATGTCATATCTGGAAAGGGCATTGAGGTTGACCCTAAGAAAACCTCAGCTATTCAAAACTAGCCACCGCCCTTGGACCTTAAAAGTTTACAAAGGTTTCTTGGGCTTGTGGGCTGGCATCATGTTTATCCAATGGATGGCTGATATAGCTGCCCCACTCAACCAACTGAAAAAAAAAAAAGGACATTTCCTGGAACTGGATCACAGAGTGCCTGTGGACCAACTAAAGGCAGCAGTGCAATGTCCACCTATTCTGGCTCAACCAAACTAACAGTTAACTTTCAAGTACACACTGATGCCAATAATGTAGGGCTCAGGGCAGTACTTACGCAAAATAAGGATGGCATGGAGAAACGGATTGCGTATGCATCTAGGAGCCTGTGAGGCCTTGAACTCAACTATTCCGCCTATGAAAAAGAGTGCTTAGCAGTAGTTTTTGGCTATACAGAAATGGTGTCATTTCTTAGAAGGGGTGGAGTTCAAGGTATGTACCGATCACAATGCCCCTGACTATATTTGAAAATCAACTCAAAATGTCATCATGCCTTACCTGATGGGTGTTGCACCTTCAGTCCTTCACATTTAAAGTATTCTACCGGAAGGGATGCAGCAACGTTGTCACATATTTGTTGTTAAGAATACCAGAGATGACGGGTGTGGTGTGTGTGTGGCTACCACACAAAGCCAGTGGAGTGCCCTACCGCTAAGTTTGCAGGATATAGTGCAAGCTCAAGACACCCGTCCTGCAAGCTTGGAGCTTAAGGAGAGTGTTGCTAAGGCTGAACCCGGCAGCATTCATTTCGAGGAGCTACAAGGTGTGGTATATAGGTTCTTATCATCTAAGAGCAGGGGCACCAAGCTCCAACTGGTGCTCCCAGAAATGTACATACCTGAATTTCAACACTATTATCATGATAGCCCTTTTGGGGGACATCTGGGGAAGGTGAAAAACCATATTGAAGACATTAGAAGTGGCATGATGGCAGTCAGAATATGCTAAAAAGTGCCAGATTTATCAGAAGTACAAAAGCCTACCTGATAAACCAGCAGGGAAGCTTCAATCCATGATATCTTTAGAGCTGGGAAAAATGTTGGGCATAGACTTGATGGGACCACTGCCGTCTTCTACCACCAGAAAAACTGTACTGATGGTAGTTGTTGACTACTTTTCTAAATGGGTAGAGCTTTTTGAATCTGCATCATTTTAATGAATGACATTTTCACTCATTGTGGGGTCCCCAAGTTCACTGTATCAGACTGGGGTCCTCAGTTCACCAGTGAAGTAATGAAAAAGTTATATTCAGCTTTTGGGTTTGGGGGGGAGGGTGAAACAAAGATTGACAACAGCATACCATCTCCAAAGCAATCTAACAGGGGGTGAACCAGACCCAAAAAACAATGGTTGCATCCTACGTTGGAAATCATCATCAAGACTGCAACAAATGGCTTCCATTAGTACAATATGCCATCAACATAGCGGAGCACAAGGCTTTGGGTGAAATCCCTGCTCTGGTTGTCCTTTAGTCCAATTAGGGACCCAATTGATCTATTGATTTAATCCGTCCCTTTGCCAGATACACCCCAATATCATACACTTGTAACCCTAGAGCAATTACAAAAGAAAGTACAAGCTACTTTGGTGAGGTCAACCTCAAGACAAGCCAGGTATACTACAATACCCGTCAATGGAAAATGTACTACGAGGTGGGTGACTTGGTCTGGGTTCAAACTCTGTCTGATGTGGCTTGTAAATTTATCTCTAAACTTGGTTTAAGCAGATCTTAGAATGACAGTATCTATGAGATTACCATGAAATGTGGCCAAAACCAAATGGCAATTCTGGAAGACAACAAGAGAATGTAAAATGGAATTGTGGTATCACAGAGAAAGGTGTGAAACAAAGTCCTCATTTTATCTTTTGGATTGTTCCACTTAACACTAGAATTACCAGAGCCTTCACACCCTCACACCCTTCACACCTCTCCGCCAGCGTCCTTTGTCTTCTAAATGTGTTGATAAAGAGAAGCTTGGAGCAGCCGGCTATTCCATCCCCCCACCAATTTAGAACGTGCACGAACTTCTCTTAGCTCATGCCTTGATTGAGTATCTGGGAGTGAAGTGGAGTTTTAGAGTGGAAATAATAGATTGTTGTTTGGAACACACGCATTTCATGTCTGTTCCGTTTCTACAGTAATCTGTGTCAACACATTGTTAAAACAGAAACATTTTTTATATTCTAGTAGTAGATGACAAAATGTAGGCATAAACTATATAATGTATGAAGCCTGAAGTCCAAATAGCAAAGAAACATTTTCACAAGAATAACACAATTGCGCTTTTATTCAAAAATATAACTGCAGAAACAAAAAGCCGCCTTAACATGAGACATTGAGAGCGGTTTATTGTAACTGCCTCCGTGGTTCAATAGACTCAGCCCCCGCTTGGGAATCAAGAGGTCACGAGTTCGATCCTGTGCCCCTCCGTTTTGAGAAGCAAACTGCTCTGTCTTACTGTTTTAGAATAAAAGCATACATTTGATTTCAGTCTGTAACAGCCGGTGCAATTTATGATCCTTGTAAAGGTTAGCTTTTTTTTTATTTTATTCACTTTTCATTCTCTCAGTCGCGTTCAGAATCAATCCATACAACCCCATCTGACACGGCTGTTTTCACTAAAGACGCGCTATAGCTCTGCAGTGTACCACGATGCATACTAACGCCAACCCACCCCCAAACCCCGGTTCTGACACACAAGCGCTGGCGAAGCTGCCTTCGTATCTCACCGTCACTTGCTTTTCTTTTTATTCAGTTTTATTGAGTGTCCCTGCCAGTCCCGCATGTTGCTGTATGCTGTTTCTTTTGTACTCCAGGACATGCAGAGGAAAGAATGGTAAAGACCAGTAACCGGCTATATGCAATCATCAGATACTCCCCATCTGCCCGTGTCGTTCAAACACAGGAACATATATTGGTGTAAAAGTATAACAAAAGTGCACTTTTATTCAAGTGCACTTTTTCCATCGCCTTTTCCTGTAAGAAGCAATTTACACACTTCTCTCTATGCTGTGGTTTCTATTACACACCAGAATGAAAGAGACAATATATGTGAAAATATAATCACACTAATGCAATATTATTTGAAAACGAACAGCGTCAGATCGGGTGTGAATTTATGCAGGAACTGGAAATTCTCTGATGCGGGACCTTCCCCAGGGAAGAAAGTACAGTGTCAGGTGCTCATTCAGTGTAATAGAAACCATAGCACAGAGAGGTGTGTACACGGCAACAAGTACGTGTCGTAAATGTAGGAAGGACGGTCCTTGGGTGTGTGGGAACTGTTAATATTTGAATGTGATGATTTTATATAGCACGGAATGAAAATCAGCACTTCTTAGCATTGCATCATGGAAGCTGACGTATCAATCGCCTACTGTAACTTGCTTTCTTTTTTCTTCGGTTATACAGGTAGTTTTGAATAAAAGTGCACTTGTTTTGTTTGAAATGAAGTGTCTGCGTGCACTTTTCATGGCATTACGTGTATTTTTGAGCATGCCCGTTTGAGCAGTATAAAAAGTATTGAAAAGTATAACAAAACAACGGGCAGATGGGGAGTGTCTGATGATTGCATATAGCGCCAAACTAACTGCTCTTTACCATTCGCTCCTCTACATGCCCTGGAGTACAAAAGAAACAGAATACAGACGTGCTATAGCTCTGCGTTGTACCACGATGCATACTAACGCCCCCCCACCTGGTTCTGACACACAGACGCTGGCGAAGCTGCCTTCTTCGTATCTCACCGCCACTCGATTTTCTTTTTATTCAGTTTTATTGAGTGTTCCTGCCAGTCCCGCATGTTGCTGTATGCTGGATATTTTCACATGTATTGTCTCTTTCTTTCAGGTGTGTAATAGAAACCACAACATAGAGAGAAGTGTGTACATTGCTTCTTACAGGAAAGGCGATGGAAAAAGTGCACTTGAATAAAAGTACACTTTTGTAATACTTTTACACCAATATATGTTCCTGTGTTCGAACGACACGGGCAGATGGGGAGTGTCTGATGATTGCATATAGCGCCGAAGTTACTGGTCTTTACCATTCTTTCCTCTGCATGTCCTGGAGTACAAAATAAACAGCATACAGCAACATGCGGGGACTGGCAGGAACACTCAATAAAACTGAATAAAAAGAAAAGCAAGTGACGGTGAGATACTAGGCTAGCTGAGCAGAGTATTTCTTGTAAAATTCGGCAGGGTAGCCATCAGGGCCTGCTGCTTTCCCGTCTTGGAATGACTTTATAGCATCTAGTAATTCTGATAACGCCGGAGGTTTCTCAAGTTCCTCCGCACTACAAGTGTCTATTTGTGGTATTTGTATTGTTTGGATATAAATTCAGTACAATTCTCGTCTGCTAATAGAAGCGGGTTGAGACGCCATCTGCGGGGTGAGTGTATGGGGCTTAGTGATTTTAGCTCCAAGATTATAGGTGCATGGTCAGAAATAACAATAGCATCATATTCGCAAGATTTAATCATAGACAAGAAGTTATTATCTATAAAGAAGTAATCAATCCTTGAGTAGCAGTGATGTACTGGTGAGTAGAAAGAATATGTTCTTGAATTTGGGTTTAAAAACCTCCAGGGGTGTGATAAGTTGTGATCAGTTATAAACTTTGTATTTATCCTTGCAGTGTTAGATGCCGTTCCCTCATGGAAGTCCTATCTAAAGTGGATTTAGAACACAATTAAAGTCCCCAGCCATTATAACTTTGAGTGTTCAGATTGGGAATGGATGCAAATAAATTTTGTATAAATTCCTTATCATCGACATTAGGTGCATAAACATTTATCAAGATCATTTACAGTTAGATAAGTCTCCCATGACCATTACATATCTCCCTTCAGGATCCAATACTACATCTGATGCTAGAAATGGAACTGTTCTATGTACGAGAATTCCCACACCTCTAGTTTTCTTTGTAAAACTAGAATGGAACATCTGACCAGTCCAGTCTTTTTGCAGCCGGAACTGATCCTTGCCTAGTAAGTGGGTCTCCTGTAAAAATACTATTTTAGCATTTAGACTTGTTAGATGAGAGAGTACTTTCTTTCTCTTTAATTCGTGATTCAAGCCTTTAACATTCCAGCTCACAGAATTAACTGTCCCATCATGGAGACATTGATTCTGAGTTTTTGATGTCATTTTATAGTCTTAACTGGAGGTAAGACAGCTTCGGCCTTAATTTCCTATTTCCCCTAGAGTTGTTGCCCTGCAGCTTATTATTACATTGGTAGTTATAATTATAATGATTAAGAGGACAGATTAGGTATAGATCAAGCCTGCTCTCTTTCTCTCCCCCCCTTAGATTTTACCTCCCCAAGTGAGGCTAGAACCCACTTCACACAGTCCCAGTCCTCGGACATACCCAGAGACAGAGCACGTCCAAAGCAAAACAAGCTCATTTTAGGATTAAAAGATAAGAGATATCTATTACCAATATAGTTTAAAAAAAAAAAAAAATGTGCATTTAAAATATATAGTCTTCAGCCATCTTCGTGCATTAATAGAATACACCCAGATAATAAGCCCGGGGGATAGTGTTAGAAATTTGTCCAAAATAAGCATTTAGGGTTTGATGTTGAACAGTCTCGTTTAGGGTAGAGATAAAATAATTAGCTATAAAAAAAAATTTAAAAAAAGTAATTAAGCACAATAAAAAATAAACAGTTAGCACCCTAGTAATACTAAGTAATAATGAAAATATACGATGATAAAAGCCCGTATTTTAAACAAAAAGATCAGACAGTGGATTATTAGTCCTTGCTATATCATTAACGGCCATAACTCACTATTATATATCAGAATAGTCCCGGGATTAGCTTTCTTAATTCCTTTTGTGCTTCTTCCTTGCTAGCGAAGAAATAAAATTGACCTTGCAATTCAACTTTCAGTTTGGCCGGATACAAGAGGCCGTATTTGACGTTGGCTTGCCGTAACCGCTGTTTAATGTTGTAGAAGGCTGCGCGTTTAGTAGCCGTTGCTGGAGAGAAGTCTGGGAAGATATGAATGCGGTTATTCTCATATATAACTTCTTGTTTGTCTCTGAGGAGTGTCATCACCTTTAGCTTAAATGATAATCTTTCAAACCAAATAATAAAAGATCTGGATCTAACGGTATTTGATCCACGTACGTGGTAAGCTGCTGCTATCTCAGATTCTGCTTTAAAGTCCTCCCCGATTATTTTAGAAAAAAGTTCAGCTGCAAATTTCACAGGGTTTGGACTCTCTCGATCCTCAGGCAGACCTTCAATTCTGACATTATACCTTCTGCTTCCATCTTCCAAAGCAGCCAGTCTGTCTCCGAGTTTTTTGCATTCGGAGCTAACATTTACTGCTTTTTCTTCAGCACTGGCAGCTAAATTTTTGGCTATTTCAATCAGAGTCGTGAATGTCTCCTTGAGACCCTCCAATTGATCAGTAAGCGTTTCAATTTTACCCAGCACCTGTCGCATCTCCAGTTGTATTTCTTGTCGCAGCCTTTCATTTGCCTGTTGCAGCATCACCTGCTGCGTTTTGTTTGCTTGTTGCAACTCCTGTTTCAATTCCAGCAACTCCTGTTTCAATTCCTGTCTCAGTTTCTCATGTGCCCCTGCCCTTGCTTTCTCATTTGCCTTCTCGGTTTTCTTTATATCTTGTATGAGCTCAGCGAACATCACCTGCAGTTTAGACATTTCAATTGTGCTTTCTTGTACCGTAGGTGAAGCGTCAGGCTCTACTGTAGCCGGTGTCCCCGCTATTCCTGGCTCGCTTGGAGTAATTGAAACCGCGGACTGCAAGGTCTTTTCCAGTTTCAGGTGGTGTTCTCCGATCGGCGAGCTATCAAGATCTGCACTCATGATCGTACATTCGCTCCCCTTTTCACTCTCAGCCGGCGACGATGTAGCGGACTGTGGTCCCGAGGTGTCTGTACTTTCGCCCATCTGATCCAGGTCTCTCTCTGAAAGGCCGTATCTTGAGCTAGGGCTTGCTGATCTTAGCTTGGGTGCAGCTTTAGTTTTCAATTCTTTCGGACCCCCTTTCTTGTTGGCCATGTTTATATATGCTTACATATACTATAGCAGTCTCCTTGGGTTGAATAGATACAGGATATCTCAGGATACTAAGCAAATATTATGAAAAAATAACACCGCTGCTAGTGGTGCTCCACTTCAGACATCCGTCTCTCGCATCGGACAAGACCAAATCCACCACTCGGAGTACTTATATCACTGTATCAGTGATGTACCACTGTGTAGTGGGGAATCACAGCTGTACAGCAGCTGGTCGGAAAGAGAATTATCGGTATACAGCATCAAGCACATGCTGCCTCAGCCATGCTGTCTATCCAACTGCTCTCATACCAGCTGCCAGCAATATCTAGATGAGAATAAGCTTTTTGCAGCAGATAGACAATTGCATCCTCCACTCAACATGAAGGAAGACTTTTAAGTTTGAGGATATGCTGGGCATAGAGAGAGAGGGAGAACAGCAGGTAGAGCAGAGCAGTAAATAGAACAGCAAGGAAAGCTGAGAAGTAGAAGAGCCCAAAGAAATTGACAAGGACCTCTGTGGACTGAACACCAATCTGAAGCAACTCTGCACTCAGCCTTTAAGGTGATGGAAAATTAATCTTAATTTTTTGCAGAAGTATTTTTTAATAAGACTCTTTTTCAAATACATTTTTTAAACTTTAAAGTCTCTTTTCAAATATATTACCTACTTTTAATACCATTGGTTTTACTGTGTTTTAATTCATGTTGCCTTATAATAATATTAATTTTATACGGTTTGATTGGGTCATGGTATATTGTTGTGAGCATCTAGTATTGCCATATTGCCACATGGGTTAGCTGCTGAGAAAAAACATCTTCAATACATAGCAAACTGATTGGCAAAGGTGTAGCATCTACTTTGGTCTACTTTTGTTAAGCTAATAAGTCACTTTGTATAAAGAAACAGTTCATGCTTAGAAACGACTGTACATGTGGGTGCTATAGAGAAGCTATATTAAGGCAAATTTCCATGATAATACACACAGGTAGTCTTCAAATATAGTTAATTAACTGTTCATATGTCAACACTTTTTAATTCTGACAAAAATCCCATTTTATTTTAGAGCTAACAAATGATTTTAATTGATGGTTTTAGAACATGTATTTAAACCTTCTGGAAACGATGAAATCTAACTCTGTGATTTTACATACCTCTTCGGACATTGGTTCAGAAACCAGAGGGTCATCTGATGATGTGCTGGCTTCTACAGCTAAGCGCAGCACACCCTGAAGGTTAGGACGATGTGAATTGGATCCATTGTTACTCCCTTCTGCCATGTTACTGTTCTGGGGGGGAAAAAATGGAAATGTTAAGGGGAGAACTAGAGCAAATGAGTTCATGTGTTTGCCAGAAAATGTACTTCATGAATTACAGATGGTCAGCACAAGCACATATCTGTGAAAAAATTATATCTTAATTTATTAAAAGGAAGAAATTACAATGATATCTATCCATTTTGAAAATCCCACACACATTTGGATTTATATGGGAGGTGGGAGCTTTCTCTGGTGAAATTGGATATAAAGGTCTTATTAATAGATAGGGTACCAGCAGATCTCAAGTTAAAAAAAATTATCTGACAATTTCAGGAACTACAAAAATAAGGTGAAGACATGCTTCCGAGAAGTTTGTAACTGATAATGTACAATCCATAATGTGTGCCAACTTCATCATTATTTTTCTATATTTGCTGAAGATACTGCACTGGTGGGGTTTAAAAAATTCAAAATCCCCAGGGAATATTATACCAGTCTGATATATTTTTTATTACAATGTGCTTTGACAAAACTTTTCAGATAAATAGGTAATTAATGAAAGCAATGGATTGATTTTATGAAAAAGAAACAGAGTGAGTCATATCATACAAGAAAATTTGACAACCAGTTTGAAGAACAATACAGGTTTTTGACTCTCCCGAGTATGGTTAGGGAATTTTAAACAAGCCCATTTTAAATATGAAATAAAGAAAGTGCTTAAATCTCACTAAATTGCTTGGTTTCTTCTGTAACAGAGAGTGAATATTCTCAAATGTAATAAAAGTCATCTAATTAAGAAATTGGTTAGAAATAGATTAGATTAGAGAAATAGGTTAGATTTGCAATATATTGCAAGTATATGGATCCTCAAACTTGTGAATTTTTTAGAGGGTTCATCAGTTTAAATTCTGTCACACACATTTAAAATATTTGTAGTCTTTATGACCATTTAAAATTAATCTAAGAAATTGTCAGGTTTGAACAGGAAATGAAAACAAGGAAAAAGTAAGGACAAGAATTTTCCCATCCTTGTGTCACTGTAGACATTAGTGAATTCAATCAAGGTTCAATGCGTCACTGTGGTCTGTGTATTCGTAATAATATCTGCCCTCATATAAATCTGCTTATGAAATGTTACTGTTTTGTATACAATATTTATTATATTGCTTACTTTTTATTATTAATTCTTGCTTTTTGTCTTGACTCTCTTTAATCAGTCTTGTTTAAGAATGTGTTACCAGAAATACAAACCGGATTCCAAAAAAGTTGGGACACTATACAAATCGTGAATAAAAACTGAATGCAATGATGTGGAGGTGCCAACTTGTAATATTTTATTCAGAATATAACATAAATCACGGAACAAAAGTTTAAACTGAGAAAATGTATCATTTTAAGGGAAAAATATGTTGATTCTGAATTTCATGGTGTCAACAAATCCCAAAAAAGTTGGGACAAGGCCATTTTCACCACTGTGTGGCATCTCCCCTTCTTCTTACAACACTCAACAGACGTCTGGGGACCGTGGAGACCAGTTTCTCAAGTTTAGAAATAGAAATGCTCTCCCATTCTTGTCTAATACAGGCCTCTAACTGTTCAATCGTCTTGGGCCTTCTTTGTCGCACCTTCCTCTTTATGATGCGCCAAATGTTCTCTATAGGTGAAAGATCTGGACTGCAGACTGGCCATTTCAGTACCCGAATCCTTCTCCTACACAGCCATGATGTTGTGATTGATGCAGAATGTGGTCTGGCATTATCTTGTTGAAAAATGCAGGGTCTTCCCTGAAAGAGATGACGTCTGGATGGGAGCATATGTTGTTCTAGAACCTGAATATATTTTTCTGCATTGATGGTGCCTTTCCAGACATGCAAGCTGCCCATGCCACACGCACTCATGCAACCCCATACCATCAGAGATGCAGGCTTCTGAACTGAGCGTTGATAACAACTTGGGTTGTCCTTGTCCTCTTTGGTCCGGATGACATGGCGTCCCAGATTTCCAAAAAGAACTCCAAAGAATCGTGACTCGTCTGACCACAGAACAGTCTTCCATTTTGCCACACTCCATTTTAAATGATCCCTGGCCCAGTGACAACGCCTGAGCTTGTGGATCTTGCTTAGAAATGGCTTCTTCTTTGCACTGTAGAGTTTCAGCTGGCAACGGCGGATGGCACGGTGGATTGTGTTCACTGACAATGGTTTCTGGAAGTATTCCTGAGCCCATTCTGTGATTTCCTTTACAGTAGCATTCCTGTTTGTGGTGCAGTGTCGTTTAAGGGCCCGGAGATCACGGGCATCCAGTATGGTTTTACAGCCTTGACCCTTACGCACAGAGATTGTTCCAGATTCTCTGAATCTTCGGATGATGTTATGCACAGTTGATGATGATAGATGCAAAGTCTTTGCAATTTTTCGCTGGGTAACACCTTTCTGATATTGCTCCACTATCTTTCTGCGCAACATTGTGGGAATTGGTGATCCTCTACCCATCTTGGCTTCTGAGAGACACTGCCACTCTGAGAAGCTCTTTTTATACCCAATCATGTTGCCAATTGACCTAATTAGTGTTTATTGGTCTTCCAGCTCTTCGTTATGCTCAAATTTACTTTTTCCAGCCTCTTATTGCTACTTGTCCCAACTTTTTTGGGATTTGTTGACACCGTGAAATTTTGAATCAACATATTTTTCCTTTAAAATGATACATTTACTCGGATTAAACTTTGATCTGTCATCTACGTTCTATTACAAATAAAATATTGACATTTGCCATCTCCACATCATTGCATTCAGTTTTTATTCACAATTTGTTTAGTGTCCCAACTTTTTTGGAATCCGGTTTGTATCTAGCAAAATGGAGAGAAACTCCAAGTTAGCCACTGATTGATTTAATGTACCAAAAAGCACTATTTAGAAGTTATAAAAAAGTACTGGAGCATTCCCATCACAGATCTGCTCAACAGTGGAACTTCTGTATTATACTTCAGAGTAACGTTCCACATTCTACACTTCTACACACTGACAGCAATTAGAGAAGATAAATGAGAGAGTTTCACCTAGCACAAACAGAATGAAACATTCACCGTGTTGATATTCAGTGAGCACACACTACAGACCCTGACAGGGACTTTATACGGAATGGCTGTCGATATTGTAACAGAGCTGGGCAATATATCAAATACTCTGAGTATAGAATGATTTTTATTATTATTATTATTTTTAAAATGGGACCACATGCTTTCTGAATCTGAATAAACCAATACGGTAACCAAGGAGCAACACAGTAGACACTCAAAGACTAAGGGAGGGAATTTTCAGAGACCTCTTGATTCAATATTACAAAGATGTTTGCCTGTTGAATCTATATGTATTGCAATTTTTAAAGTATTGTGACTGGATATGTATTGTAATTCAATACTGGGATTTACTACTGATAATTGTTTTACTTGAAAAGAGAATTTCTATCCAACTTGAAATTTTCAGGTCACAGTGAGTGATACAATTAAATATATGTTTTAAATTAAAGTGTTTTTATTGAGTCAACAAGTACATTTCACTACTGTGACCATAACAACAAAAACGTTATATAATCAGCTTGTACTGTGGAAGATGCAACAATTTCTGCTTTAATTGCAAAGCTTCAATTTCTTCGGTGGTTTTCTGGAAAACCCAGTAATATATATCTTATTCTTCCTAGGAACCTAAGGAAACTTAAGGGTAAATTTCACAGAAACATTAGGAAGTTTTTCTTTACACAGAGAACCATAGACACTTGGAATAAGCTAGGACTGGCGAGCTTTACTGAGATTAATGGCTTGTTGTCAACTAGATTGTTCTAATGTTCTTATTTAATTTGTTAATTGCCATTTTCTGGCAAGTATCACTGGTATTTACAACTATCTACAGTGTAATATTGTCCAAGTAGTACTTCAGAGGGTGTAGTAACACAGTCTGTTCTGACTCTGCTTTGAGACAGACATAGGGTTTTTAAGTAATCAGCATAAGTTGGGACACCTGTACAAATTCTTTGCTTCAACTTGCAAAGCTTAATTTACTTTAATTGCTGCAGAACACCCATAGGTTGTAACCTATTATTTGTTCCCTGAAGAAGGCCAATTTGTAATATAGGGAGTCGTCAACTTACGACCACGTTTGGTTCCAACAGACCAGTCATCAGTTGATCTGGACGCTGGACGTTAAGACAGACCGGTATAAATATTCAAACCTGACCGTATGTACTGTACTGTATAATAAGTCCCTTATGTCATATTATTCGTTTTATATCAATTTTTATCATCACTCTTAACATATTGTGTAGTTTTTACTTTATTATTTTGCTTTGCAATTACTGTTGTTCACATAGAGGACAAAACTTTAACAGCTTCACGAATCCTTTGTGTGTGTTATGTTACATCATAACTGTGAGAGAAGGACTTCTATGGGCAAAGTTTAAACAATCATATGTTCTGTTTTAACATTTCAACCCGTTAGTAAAAAACATTAACAGATAAAGAAGGTCAGTGTGAATCACACCGCAGAAACTTCAGATGTTAACCAGATTCAAAGCCAGAGCACAGCAGTACAGCACGTGCAGTAAACACCGGTTACAATGTGTAGCTTAAAGTCACTTGGAATCACATTCACTTTCTTTCTTCCCTCATATTGCTTGACCATCTTCATTTTTTCTTGTAATTGTAAGACAAATGTAACTGAACATAGTCAAAACTAAAGATACAGTGGGAAGACTTGGGTATTTTCTAAACCTCTACAACTTAACACTTATCTTCAGTTGGTCATGTGTAGCAGTCATATTAATTAATCAGACTAAAAATGAACAAGCAGAGTTGCTGAGATGGCTGGCTGTTGTTCCAAAAACCTTTCTAGCATCTCCAGTGTGATGTTCCATCGCTTGACTACATCAATCACAAATCTGTGTGTTAGTAAGTCCAATAAACATTGCTTCTATTTACGAATGTGACTAGCTGTACTGCTGCTGAAAAGAGATTGCAACACACCTCATCCACCCAGGCAAGCAGGCAATTATTAGAGTTTTCAGAGCTGCCTCTGATGCCAAATACAAAGCAGCCGAGGTGAAATAGCTCCATAAGCCACAGATCATATTAGCAGCATTGTCAGTGTTCAGTCATTTTTAATGTAGTTACATGTGACTATGCAAATCTACTGCCCTGGAGTCCAGCTGTTGAGTTAGGGCTGCTCTCCCCCTGACCACAAAGACATGGCAATGCTTTTCTTAACATCTTTAGAAAACCTAGGTACAATAAATAAATTCACTGATTTGCTTTCTGGTTGGTATAGCATACCACACTTCCAAAACCTGTACCATTTGTCAAAAACCCTCAGTTTCAAGAACAATGTAAGAGCTCATACCTTTACAGATACAAACTGCTATAGACTACTTTTTGGACATGAGACAAATTAATGGAAGCTTGGAGCTAAATGCCATCTCCAATGTAGATTAGGCTCTACTCATAGGATGTTGACTGAGAAAATGTTTCTGGGTGATGTCAGGATAAATGGTTTCTCAAATTTGTTGTGTTACCAGATTACTTAACTTCTGAGTTAAATAGCTTAAAAATGGCTTTGCTTTCATCCAGTTGTACTTTACCAGGGTATTGCATGAATCCCTAGTAAGTCCAAGTATCTGTTAAGTGTTGACAACACCAATTTCAGTTGAAGAGGATATGCCATTTTGTGTTAGGTGGTAAAATGCTTTCTCTATAGTAAGTCTTAACAGATGCATTAGCAACATTTACTGGATTGGATGCCAAAAAGGAAGATAAGCAAAAATCTATGTATAGGAATGAGATTCACAAGATAAATCATGCTAATTTAATAATGAATATTGAATTGTTTAAATGAAAAATAATGATTAATTGGAAAATTTAATATTTTTCTTCAGGCCTTATAACAACAATACTTAACTTTCTCACAAACAACAACCTTGATCAGTCATGTTCTTATTTTGCACTGTTCTCAGGGTGTATTTTGTTAGCAAAATGTGTCTGTGTGCTGCAGACCATGTGAACATTATGGATGCAGTATAAATAACTGTATATACTCTAATTACATTAATTACATCAGTAAACTGTTATGGCAACAGCATATGCCTGGTTGCATGCAAGTCATATTTATCTGTCTACAGTAATTAATCACATAGTATGGCTAGAGCAGGGGTATCGAACTCCAGGCCTGAAGGGCCGCAGTGGCTGCAGGTTTTCATTCTAACCTTTTTCTTAATCAGTGACCAGTTTGCACTGCTAATTAAATTATGTTTCCCATCATTTTAATAGCCCGGTTTTTAAGGATTCAGTGCTCTGAAATGATTATTTTCTTCATTAAATGGCAGCCAAACAGGAATGAGATTTGAAACGAGCCTACAGATGACCAGCTAAATTGGGGCTTCAAATGCCAACCAATTTCACTCTAACTGGTTTCTTAATTAGAAGGCGATTCTTGCTGTTAATTAAACACATTATTTAATTCTGTGGCTTGTTGCTGATCTCATTCTGCCACAGCAGACATTTCCAAAACTGTTGGTTTATTGTTTTTTCTAAGGACCATCAAAAAATTTTGGTGACCTCAGAGATCAACCTTACTGAGACCTTCACCTTTCTTTATTTTCAGGTAATGTGGTGAACTGCTCATGTGGAGGGTTGTTTTGTGTCTCACCATTATTTGGCTGCTTATTAAGGAAAAAGAAACAAAGGAACCTGAATCAAGTTAATTCAAAATAAGGCCAAAGAAGTTAATTAGCAGCAAAACAGGTTACTAATTAAGAAAATGGTAAGAATGAAAACCCGTAGCCACTGCGGCCCTGCAGGACTGGAGTTCGACACCTGTGGGCTAGAGCATGGTTACATTTTGCCAATTGGAATTACAGCATTTTCTATAATTTAAAAATCAATTTTTAATCAGTCTGGCGATCCGACAATTGTAACACTACAGAATCGCAATTTGTAAATTAATCAAGATGATTTAGTAGCTTAAAAAACTTCACATTAATTTATAATGGAGACTAGCAAAATACCCAGGCTTCGCAGCGGAGAAGTAGTGTGTTAAAGAAGTTATGAAAAAGAAAAGGACAAATTTTAAAAATAACGTAACATGATTGTTAATGTAATTGTTTTTTCTTTAATATGAGTGTTGTTGTCATATATATATATATATATATATCTCTATATATATATCTATATATATATCTCTCTATATATATATATATATATATATATATCTATATATATATATCTATATATATATATATATATATATATATATATATATATATATATATCTCTATATCTATATATCTATATATCTATATCTATATCTATATCTATATATATATATATTCAAGTTTACGTTTACACCGTGCTTTGTTTCTGAAGTAGCAGCACTCATGAATATGGTTGTATATTTCACTCGCTCGCTTCTTATTGTTTCGCTGCCTTCTGAATTATATAATGTATGTTTTCTTCAGCGGTTTTTGGAACTCTTCCTGGTTTTCTACGTACTGCATTGACAGTCAGTTTACATGATTACGTGGGAGGCGTGATGATGTCACACGAAACTCCGCCCCACGCGTTCGAGCTCAACTCCATTACAGTATATGTAGAAAAATAGCTTCCAGTTATGACCATTACACGTAGAATTTCGAAATGAAACCTGCCCAACTTTTGTAAGTAAGCTGTAAGGAATGAGCCTGCCAAATTTCAGCCTTCTACCTACACGGGAAGTTGGAGAATTAGTGATGAGTCAGTCAGTGAGTGAGTGAGTGAGTAAGGGCTTTGCCTTTTATTAGTATAGATTGGTAAAAGGCTGATCACATAAATCGATATTTTCAGTCCTGACTGAACTGATTACTTCTAAAAACTCCTACTCTTGTGCTCCACCATTTGCAAGGTTATCCCAGTTAATTTTCGGATAAGTTCCTCCTTACACTTTGCTGTATCTGCTCAAAATTTAGTTAAACTTAACAATTTTAATTATTTTATCCGCACTCTTACAAAATACTGAGAATTGTATTATATTATGGTCACTTAACCCTAGTGGTTAAATTACCTCTACAACCTCAATTCTATCCTGATTATTACAAAATACTAAATCCAGATATGTTTCACCCTGTATTGGTGCTTTAACATACTGTGCTAAAAAAACAAAAACTGATTACTTCTAAAAACTCCTACTCTTGTGCTCCACCATTTGCAAGGTTATCCCAGTTAATATTCGGATAATTAAAAGACCCCCATGACTATAATATCCCCCTCTAAACTTGCCTGTTTAATATTCCTAAAAAGATGTATGTTGAAATTACTGTTTTCATTGGGTGGTCTATAACACACTCCTAAAATAAGGCATCTTTCCCTAATGCTTTCTAGGTGAAGCCGCATTTCCTCACTTAGAATGGGGAGGGAGATAAATACGAATTTGAAATTGATGCTTGGTAAACAATAGGCTTTTTTTTGAAGATTTGTACTATGCTTATTATTTGTATTTTGGTAAGAAACAAGTACTAAATAAATAAAATTGTAATCCATATTTTATAAGTACATCTCAAGAATTATGTCTAGCTGAAACACTGAAGGAAAAAAAAAAAAAACACACCAGTATAAACATATTAAACGTACATTTTAACAGCAAAAAACTGTAGTGCAATTAATGATTAAAACTGACAAGTGCATGTATATTTACATTTAAGCAGTGTTTATTTGTCAATATCAATTAATTGGTTGTGTGAGAATAAATATACAAATTTGTTGTTAGAGAAATGGTGAAAACTACTTTTTTTTAGTTAAGCCATAGGTAGATTACAGAAAAAAAATGAAACAATGACAGCCTGCAATTATGAGAGGCATTTTAATTTTTTATGCCATATGTATTATGAATACATATTTTATTAAAGTATGTATTTTAAGGACATTTTATTTCTTTTAGCATTTTATTGTCACTGAACAATAAGCCTACAGAATTTAACTTTGTTAATAAAAAAAAAATGAAAACTTAACACCCGTGGTCTATAGTTTAATTATAAAAATACACTTTAATATAGAGCATAAGGCTAAAATGCATCGGTTATGCAGGATCTCAGTGTAAAAGGTTTTAAAACGGATAAAGGAAAAAAAATTAAAAAGTAAAAAAATAATTAGAATTGATTGAAAACATGAACATGAAAATCAGTAATCGGTTATCAACCTTAAAAAAAACTGATTAGAGCATCCCTACCAAGAACAGTCTCTGGGAGGTAGAACTATCATTACCAAAGTCTACAATCAAGAGAAGAATTAATGAAAGTAAAGACAGAAGGTTTACAATAAAGTGCAAACAATTGGTAAAGCTCAAGCATAGGAAAAGCAGATTAGACTTTGTCAGGAAACATTCTTAAAGGCCTGTCCAACTCTGGAACGATTTTCTTTGGACAAAGGAAACAAAGATCAATATATTTCAGAATGTTGGAAAGAGTATGAAGAAATGCCTCAAGATCTGATAAATAAAACATCCTCTGTGAAACACAGTAGAATCAGTTTTATGCATGACCATGCATGCCTGCGAATGATGTCACTAGTATTTGCTTTTGACAAAGTACATTAAGATAAATATACACCAGAATGTTGTAAAGAGAGGACTGTGGAGAAGAGAAGAAGTGGCTCATGATCCAATGCATACCACATCATCTGTGGTGGAGGCAGTTTTATAGCATGATCATGCATGGTTGCAAATGGAAGTCAGTCACTAGTGTTTATTGATGATATAACTGCTGGCAGAAGTAGCAGGATGAATTCTGAAGTGTATAGGGCAGGGCAACCTTTATGATGAACAGAGCCATACTTGCCCCCTTACCCAACAAATGAAATTCATCTGGAGCTGCAAAACCCATTTCACCTATAAAATAAAGTTAACAGTTTATAGAATTTTATAAATAGTTATACTGTATATAAAAAACTATCACAGTGTATTTATGAAATTACAGAAACACAGAACATTCTTGACATTTTCTTATAAAGGACAAAGGATAACATCAAATATTCAACTCTTATGAGAAGGAAAAAAATGCACTTTCATGTGCAGGCCTTCTTTGAAATAAATTAAACACAAAGCTGAGCAGACCTATTTGAGTCCTTCCCATATTTGAGGAAAATAAATACAACAAGAAGTAGCACACTTTGAAGTAAATAAAACATATAGGCGAAGCCTAATAAAAAGAATAAACATAAAAGAGTCCAGTTTGTAGTCTGTACAATTATGACGATACCATTTCAGTGTGATGACATTATCTTTTATTTTTTTTTCCTCAGCCACAAACAATAATTATCCATTGCACCTGAACACAAAACACAATCACATCAGCTCAGGGTCTAAAACAAATGTTATTGCAAAACAACAGGCAAATAAATGATAGTTTAATGTGATTTCTGTTGCTGAACTTCACTGGAGAACTTCTCTATATCGGGCGCTGTAAGATGTGACTTTGATCTTCACACAGGACTGCAGACTGTCATCTGTTAGGCAGATACAGTATTTTGATTTTATGTAGTTCATGCTAAAGAAAATGTGCTTGCTTAAGTATATTGATCCAAATATGGACAAGACTCCAAATGCATACTTTTTCATGTTTAAGTTCATGCCAAGAATGGTATTCCATAATTCAAACAGTAGTTTGTTGGGTTTGGGGAGGTTTGCAATATCTCCCCTTCTTTTCTCTTGAGTGAGAGTGCCCATCTGCAATTCATGTATTCTCCATCTGCAAACAGCTTCCCACGCCTTACTATCTCTTCAGCTGCCACAAAACTAGCAGCAGTAGTTGAGTTTGGAGACCTGATCCACTTCAGCTTGGTATTTTTCAGCAAATACTGTGTGCTTGTTATGGAAATGTCTTTTAACGTTAGATTCTTGGTTGTTTGGTAATTTCTCGCCACATACCAAATATACAGGTAAGCCAGCATCACTGGCAGTGAAAGCAAACAAATCTGTCCACACAGAATTAACACTAGAATCCCTGAAGCCTACAAAAAAAGTTGTAATTCTGGGCCACCTTCAATTTCTTTGCACCTCTTCATCAGCGATTTTGTTTTGCAGATGTGTCAATCAGCACAACCAGCAAGCAGCCTGCTATCCTATCCCCTCCACCGATGCAGCTGAAGTTCTACCAGCTCAAGTCTTTTTAGCTTGGTGTGAGGTACCTACCATTGTACAGGGTAAATAATATATCGTTATTTAGCATAGAATAGAATACATACATTTCATGTGTGTTCTGTGTCTACAACGATCTGGGTAAATGTATGTGAGGCAAGAAATGCTGAACACGTAACTAAACAGAATTTTTTTTCATGTTATAGTACAAATTAATGTGTGAAGACTGAAGTCCAAACATCAAATAAACACTTTCACAAAAGGTATAACAAAACAAGTGTGCCTTTATTGAAGAATATAACCAAAGAAAAAAAGAAATTATTCAGTTTACATGTTGCTGTCAATATGTAAAAACAGAAGCCCAAATATCAATTGCTTGGTTGGTGTAGAGTAATAATGGCTGTTTCTAAATAAAGAGGTTGCGGGTTAGATCTCAAGTCTTCCCCACATTTACCAATTTAAGTACTGAGTTGCTGTTATTATTACTATTATATAATAAAAACAAACATTTACTTAAGAGTCTGTAACAGCTGGTCTAAAGTTTTGCTACTTGTAAAAGATATCGTTGAAGGGATATAAGTAGACACACAAACACTGGTGAATCATGTGTTCTTGGTATCTTGTTACTTGTTTTTTTTAATTCAATTTTATTCTTGAATAAAAGCACACTTGCTTTGTTATATCTTTGCCAAAGGGTTTATTTTATATTCCAGTAACCACTTGAATGATATCAAATCTGGCTCTGCCTCTCTCATGCACGCACAAACACATCCATGCATGAAAACGCAATTATTTGAAAACACTATGTTATTTGAACATGATTTCTTACAAAAAAAAAAAAAATCAGCAGAGGTCTCCCCTAGACTTTCTCATATACACAGGTATGGGGATGGATAGTGGAGGAGTAAACATCAAGACAATAATTATATTTTTTTTATTATATATATTAAAGAACCATCAACAACAAATCAAATTAATAATATATTTAACAATTATTATAAAAGTAAAGTTGAATAAATCGGACACTGCACCTGCATGAATAAAAGATAATGTAACACTTTTGGTTAGCAGAAAAAGCTCAAAAGTTGATACAAATCTACATTTTGTACCTAATACTTGTATGCAAAATTTGGTTGACCTAAGTGAAAGCGTTCTCAAGTTATCGTGTTTACAGATAGATAGACACACAGACATAATTCCAAAAATTCTAATTCCAATACTTTCCTTATACTTCGTATACATTAAAGTCAGGGAGGTCTAAAATGTTGAGATTTATCAAAATCTTAACAAAGAATCTTTGGATGATTACAAAACTTACACTACACTTCGTACACAAGAAAGTAAAAAACAATCTTTCCGTTATGGTGCATGGTACTGGAAAGGCAGACAAACTTCTTTTGGGTTACATACACCATCAGCATGGCACTGCCTGATCTAAACACTAGCGTGGAGAATCGCATGCATACTGAATTGACTTCAGCTACAGGTGGAAGTTCGTGCCCCATTTTATGGTGCCAAGCAGAGTTATGTTGCAGTGCAGCAGTTTATTAGGCAGCAAAGGCAACGTAATGAAGTTGACTGATGTTATGGTTCTGCCTATGTCCAGAAACGGCTTTACGATCACAGTCTGAGAAAGTCCTTCTCCCGTAGGACGACTAGTATTTTTTCCTAAATAAGGAGTGGCATTACACATGTACATGCAAATGTGTCGTTTTCACACGTTCTGCACAGGGGTCTTTGTTGTCAAAGAATGAATTCAGCATGATAGTCTGATAGTGGTCATGTGGCATCGTAGCTTTAATTGCCGGTACAACAAAATACTTTTGTCCAGGCATCAACCACTGCACCAACAGTGTTTATTGCTGCTTTATTGAAAAGAATGGAGATAAACGACATCAACTCAGAGAGGGAGAACCAAGTTTGTTGTACCACATGAATGTAACTGAAAGAATAAAATTAAATTAAAAAAAAAACATTAACCTTTGCAAGTAGAAAAAATTTACAACTGGTGTTATGGACTCAAATCAAATGTATGTTTTTATTAGATAATAGTAATAATAGCAGCTCACTACTCAAAACCGAAAATGTGAGAAGACCTGGGATCAAACCTACAACCACTTGATTTTGAGATAAGTCATTCTTACCTCTAAATCACCCATGCAGTTAATAAATGGACTTCGGTTTTTACATACTGAGAGCAACATTCTCTTTGGTTATATTCTTGAATAAAGGCACATTTGTTTTGTTATACCTTTTGTAAAAGTATTTGATATTTGAACTTTAGCCTTCACACATTATACATTTCACGTCAACATTTTATAAATTTTTACTATAACATGTAAAAGTTTCGGTTTTAGTTATGTGTTCAATATTTCTTGCCTTGTTTTTTCTGTCATCCTACATTTTCCCACATGTTTGTAGACAAGGAACACACATGATATGTATTCCAAATAACAATATATTATTTACCCTATACAATTCCAGATACCTCTCTCCCACATAATGTGACTTAAGCTAAGAGAACTTTAGCTAAGTCGGTGGGAGATGGGATTGCAGGCTGCTTGCGCTAATTGACACATGTGCAAAACAAACATGCTGAAAAAGAAGCGCAAAGTAATTTAAGGCGGCCCAGCATTACAACGTTTTTCGTAGGCTTCAGGGATTCTAGTGTTAAACAATATTTTCTTCCAACACTTTTCTTGTATTAATCCATGATAATTTACCAAGTGGGGTCAGAGCTGCATATTAGTCAACTGCATGGAAAAGTGCCTAGAAGTGTGCCTACATAGGATGTGACACATACTTTAGAGGACGAAATAATAAAACCTTTTTTTTTTTATTTATTTCCAAAAAAATTAAGAAGGGTTCCGTATGAAAACGAATGTGAAAAAAAAGATGAATAAATATAGAAAATAACCATTATTTATTTTCATGTCATATTTGTTCAAAGCTACAGAGAGCCATTGCTGAGGGTCTGAAGAGTCGCATGCTGCTCCAGAGCCATGGGTTGCCAACCCCAGGTATAGGGCTACACTATCTGCTCAGATTCAGCCAAATGCTTCAAAACTGATAGGGCAATACTTCAGAGTACAGATGATTAAGGAGGTAAAACATACTGTGAAATCAAACTAAAAATTTTTCAATGCAAAGTAGTGGAATATTCCTCAAATGCCAAAAGACCTCAACCCAGTTGGACATGCATTTCACTTGTTGAAGACAAAACTGAGAGCAGAAAGTCCAACAAACAAGCAGTAACTGAAGACTGCTGCAGCAAAAGTACTGGCAAAGCTGTAGTGGATGCCACATGTGTTATTATTCTGTGGGCGGTTGCTGCCTCTTTGGGTGCATTGCACGGAAGAAGGATGCTGTAAATACACCTTTACAGGGGAGGTCATAACTTGGTCAGAGCGGTTGGTGTTGAAAACCGGAAAAGAAGGGGGGAAAGGAAGACATCTTGTGGTGGAGCAAAGAGAAGTGACAAGGTAGCGCCAAGAAAAGAATCTACTGGAACAAGTTCTTTTTTTTTTTTGAAGACTCAGCGACACAAGGGAGACGCGTCTCTGAAGACGGACTCTTTTTCTTTGATTTCGCTAACAAATATCTTGGACCGGTAGGATTAAACTTTGTTGTTATCGGCTCGACGGCCGGCGTATTCCAGTAGGGTTTCTCTTTGCCCTGAACAATAAGGACAGTAAACCCATTTGGACAGTCTGGTTTTTCTTATTTATGAACATTGCATGTTTAAACCAGAGAGGGGGGTTTCAATTGTTATGTATTTATTTGTTTGTTTGTTTTTCTTTATATATGTAAAATAATATATTTGTTCTTTTGCTTCTTCATTTGGTGATATGGCATGTGGTTAATGCTAAGCTGGGACTGGTGGTGGGGGTCAATAAAAGGACGAGCGTTGGTCACGTTGCCCGATAGATTTTAGATATTGAACTGCTTTACACTAGCGGTTTTCTAATCGTGCCTTAACTCGGGGTTTAGTTGTTTGCCCCGGGGATAGCGAAACAAAGCACCACTAGGATGGAAAACCAGCACTTGAAAATGGCCTGGTTTCCAGACTTCAGGCAGTCATTGAATGTAAAGGACGTTCAACCAAATAATGAAAATGATCATTATATTTATTATGTTAGTTTGACCAAATACATATGAGCCCTTGAAAATAAGGGAACCATATATAAAAATGTCTCTCTTTTCTAAACAGCTGATACAATATTTTTGTTAAATCCCTTGAATTAAAGATGAATGTCTATACTTCAATCACATCTTGATTACTTTGTTTCAAATCCACTTTGGTGGTGTACAGAGCCAAAACCATGAAAATAACGTCAATATTAAAATACTTATGAACCTGAATGTACTGCATATTGGCAAAATGCTTAAAACTACTGAGATATTACAGCCATGTAAAGAAATATATATGTACACTATTTGAAAGGTTAATTCTTTTATAACATGAATACATATCATGGTATAACAAACTTAACAACGCGTTTACATTTTGTAGTCCACTGTATAATTTAAATAAACATAAGTGCAAATTTTGCTTGAGGAAAATATAAGCATTCTCCTACATTTATCACTACTCCAAATACGTCAAATTAAACGTAGATGCGCCAGATCAGGCGCATCTGATTAGAACATGATTAGAGGATTTTGAACAAACCTTATTTTGTAGCCTCTTATGCATGAAGTGTCACACCGGTGGGACAAAGACATATTTCAAAGTTGTTTATATATGTTGCTGTAAACCCACAAGTTAATCAAAAAGAATAATGTTTTTTTTTTTCATACCCAAGAGTGTCTCCTTTTAAATAAATCATAAGTTTCATGTTGTCTGCTCTTTTTCGTCATTAAAATATGCAATGTGCACTCACATAACCCCAAGATAATCACTGTGTTTCAACTGAGTGAATCTGCTTTAATCAAATACCTTATTTATCTAAGTCAAGCCCCAAACAGCAAAAAGCTAATTACCATTGGACAGCCAAGTTTCATCCCATTCTCATGATGTATATTTGTCTATGACTGGTCATTTATATGACATATTACACCTGTGCAAAAAATTCAGGAAACGAATGGCTTCTATGACAGCTCATCTTTACATGCTGTTACAGAGAAACCTTGAATCAGATTCAGATTACAGCTTTGACTTTAATGAGACTGGCATGTTAGATGAAGGGCTCAATGCTACACTTAACTTGTAAATAGTACTTTTAGTACAACTCTGAATCATTGCAGCATACAGTTTTACATTTCAAGCATTGTATATAAAAGTTAATCAGTCATTTTCTAACCCGTTTAGCCCTGAACAGGGTCGCAGGGGTCTACTGAAGCCCATCCCCGGACAGGGCACAAGGCAAGAACAAACCCTGGACAGGGCACCAGTTCATCACAGGACAAAAGAACACACATACACACACAAAGACACACAAACACACATCCACCAACCACACTGTAGGGCCAATTTCAGGATGACCAATTCACCAAACCTGCATGTCTTTGGACTGTGGGAGGAAATCGGAGAACCCAGAGGGAACCCAGGCAGAACATGCAAACTCCATGCGGGGAAGACCCGGGACACAAACCCTGGTCTCCTTACAGCGAGGCAGCAATGCTACCACTGCACCACCACATTATGCACATTGTGTATAATTTTTTTTTTTATTTAACTGTAACTGCAATACTTGTTTTGAATGATCGCATAGGTGTAAGAAACTAAATATCTGTATTTCCAAAAAAAGAGACACTATGTCACATAGGATGGTGGCACAGTGGCGCAGTGGTAGCGCTGCTGCCTCACAGTAAGGAGACCTGGGTTCGCTTTCTGTGCCCTGCCTGCGTGGAGTTTGCATCTTCTCCCCATGTCTGCAAGGGTTTCCTCCGGGTGCTACGGTTTCCTCCAACAGTCCAAAGATATGCAGGTTAGGTGAATTGGTCATCCTGAAATTGGTCCTACAGTGACGTTGGTGGATGTGTGTTTATGTGTGTCTTTGTGTGTGTGTGTTCTTTTGTCCTGTGATGAACTGGTGCCCTGTCCAGGGTTTGCTCCTGCCTTGTGCCCTATTCAGGGATGGGCTTCAGTAGACCCCTGCGACCCTGTTCAGGGCTAAACGGGTTAGAAAATGACTGATTAACTGGCGATCCTAAATTGTCCCTAGTGTGTGCTTGGTGTGTGGGTGTGTGTGTGCCCTGCGGTGGGGTGGCGCCCTGCCCATGGTTTGTTCCTGCCTTGCGGCCTGTATTGGCTGGGATTGGCTGTAGCAGTCCCCCATGACCCTATGTTAGCATGTAGCAGGCTGGATAATGGAAGGATGGATGGATGTCACATAGGGTGCTTAAGGTTAAAGTGAAGTCATCTGCCAGAAGAACAACGCTCAGCAGAAAGTGGACCTTGCAATATGACAATGACCATAAAGAAACCAGTAAATTCATCAAGGAATGGCTGAAGAGAACAAAATAGAAGGTTATATAATGGCCAAATAAAAGCCAGAATCTAAATCACATCAACATGCCTGGGACAGGCAGACAGTTAATTTTAGGAAATGCCAACTTGAGGTTGTTTCTGATAATACCAGGTTTGCAGCCATGAATGCACTTTTTCCATAGATGGAAATGGCACATCTGTTCAATTTATGTTGAATAAATTATTGCAAAGTCAACTTCCAGCCTTGACATATCTATATAAACATAAGTAAAGTTAGACCTCTTATATCACTGAAAGATGCTGAGAAATTTATTCACGTGTTTGTTTTCAGTCGACTAGATTACTGTAACGCACTCCTCTCAGGACTACCCAAAAAAGACATAAATCACTTGCAATGAGTGCAGAATGCAGCTGCTAGAATCCTAACTAGGAAAAGAAAATCTGAACACATTACTACAGTTTTGATGTCACTACATTGGTTACCTGTGTCATTCAGGATTGACTTTAAAATTCTGCTTATGGTTTATAAAGCCTTAAATAATCTCGCCCCATCTTATATATCGGAATGTCTGACACCTTATATTCCAAATCGTAACCTCAGATCCTCAAATGAGTGTCTCCTTAGAATTCCAAGAACAAAACTTAAAAGAAGTGGTGAGGTGGCCTTCTGCTGTTATGCACCTAAAATCTGGAATAGCCTGCCAATAGGAATTCGCCAGGCTAATACAGTAGAGCAGTTTAAAACACTGCTGAAAACATATAATTTTAACATGGCCTTTCTATAACTTCAATTTAATTTAATTTAACTTAATCCTGATACTCTGTATGTTCAATTTCCTTATAATAACTACTCATGGTGGCTCTAAAATCCGTACTGACCCCTACTCTCTTTTCTGTTTCTTTTTCTGGTTTCTTTGTGGTGGTGGCCTGCGCCACCTCCACCTACTCAAAGCTTCATGATGCCCCAATAACGATGGATGGATTTAAAGGCAGAACTCTACGTGACCATCACCATCATCAAGCCCTTCCGCGAGAACCCTAAATCCAAAGAGGACTGTTTCTTTTATGTTAGGTAGAATGCCCAGAGGGGACTGGGCGGTCTCATGGTCTGGAATCCCTACAGATTTTATTTTTTTCTCCAGCCATCTGGAGTTTTTTTGTTTTTTCTGTCCCCCCTGGCCATTGAACCTGACTCTTATTTGATGTTAATTAATGTTGATTTATTTTGTTTTCTTATTGTGTCTTTTATTTTTCTATTATTTATTATGCAAAGCACTTTGAGCTACTGTTTGTATGAAAATGTGCTATATAAATAAATGTTGTTGTTGTTGTTATATATATATATATTAAAAAAAGAACAAACATTTCACTAGGGGTTCTTACTTTTCACTTTTTTATTTTTACCAGCTATATTACCCTGCCCTACATTGTGGTTATTTCATCACCTTGTGTCTTTGCAGTGATACTACAGCAGAACTAATGTTGTACTGATCATTTCTCTGCTACATTGTTAGTCTAAGATCTCAAATTAATCATCTGTCCCTTTAATCTACTTGGTTCAGCGTTGCAAGCATTATTAGCAACTATACTGGCAACAGTCCAAGCAAGACTGGAACCATTTCACTACTGTATGTACACACCGACTTATTCATTTCACTTACAGTCACTGTGAGTGTGTATCTTTGCACCCAATGCTGCCAAGGATTGGCCCAGTCATACAAAACAGATGGATAGATAAATATACTCTGTAAAATGGGACACTCTGGAATTCTACTAAAATGTTATTTTTACAGTTATGGAATTAAGAAAAAACTATGAGCTGAAACTGCAGAATAAAATGTGCAGCTCACATGGACTAGGGTTTGTTCTGATAAAGCATTAATACAGCATTCCAAATAACATAGAGTGATTGCCCAGTACAGTGAATAACAATCTATGACATACCCAGTCAGGTATAGTCGTACTTGAATCATCGTTTCTGTTTAAAGTTCTTGAGCATGTAGCAGTCTGCCACCTCACTAGTTACTTAACTTAAAATCTAATGAAACCCTTTCAGTCTGGTTTCAAAGCAGAGAAAAGCTGTGAAACTGCTCTGCTTAAAGTAACTAAATATTTGCATAAGGTAGCAGACTCTGTGCAAATCTGTATTTTAATTCTGTTAAACATTAGGGCAGCATGTGACACTGTCGAGCATTACAGTTCTACCATCCAAAATAGAGAACATTGTGGGTATCTCTAGCACTGCCCTCCAGTAGTTTAAGCCATATCTGTTCATTTTGGCAACAGACACACAGGGGGTTCCTCGAGGGTTTGTCCTCGACCCTCTCCTGTTCTGCATCTACATGCATCCACCTTGGTCATATTATTCATAGTTTTGGACTGGGTCGTCATATTTATGTGGATAATACTTCAATCTGTTTCAGTATTAAAATGAAAATTTTCAGAATTTTTTCACCTTACACCTTCACCTGCCTCACTGAAATTTAAACCTGGATGGAACTCTACTCTTTAAAATTAAACTGTAACAGAAGAGAATTAACTTTTTTTAATTACTTGGGGATTATATAATTAGACCTCCTTCAACTTCAAGGAATCTTGGTGTAATTTGTGATTACGTTACTCCCTTTCTTCTTCTACCTAAGAAATTTTTCATCTTCCACATTCCACCTTCATAAAATACCCTATATTCACTCATTCCTCTCCTTTTCAGATGCTGAAAAAGTTATCCATGCGTGTGTTACATGCGGAATCAACAACTGTAACTGCCTATTGGCAGGTGCTCCTTCTAATCTGTTGGCACAGGTCCTACTGGATCAAAACTGTTGAAAAATTCCTTACACAGATCCACAACAGTGAGAACCTAACACCCATCCTGCTGTACTACATCCCAATTGTGATCAATGGTAGCCAAGCAAGGCAACTTTTAATGATTAAAAACGTTTTTGCGCAACATAATTACAAGCCCTGACGATGAAAGATTTGACATACATGTTTCACGTATAAACAAAACTTAACTTCATGCGCGTTAAGGACGAGTTAACGTAACATGAACGGTGTAGTTGCGATTTATCTGTAGTTAATCTTAATTTCTGTGAATTGACTAATAATCTTAAATCTATATACCTCGACACTGCTGGTATTCCTTTCCTGTCTTCGGTGAATATTCCAGAAATCACGCTTACATTACTCCATGGACGTCGCCATCTTGGACGCTTGAAAGACCACAACGCATGCTTTGCTGCAAATAGGCTGGGTTCTCAGATTTGACAGGCACTTTGCCGTCCAATTACAGTCATAGTCCCACCCAACCTTGACTGCGCGCTCCACGTAATGACGCGAATATTGAAACGCCCTTTCCCAACGTCACTCGCATCATGCCCTTTGCGGCAAGTAAATATTGCAGCAGACCGGAGACATTATAAGCGGATCTGAAGGCGGGATAACTGTAAATGTAAGTGGATAGTATTGGCTAATTCAGAATTTCAACGAATGAGATTGTTGTTACTCTATGACAATCAAAAACTCACCTGTCCAAATATCAACGTTTGAAGTTGTCTATCAAGTGTAACTTTAACCAAACGTTTCACAGTTCCTGATCCCTACCTCTTTGAGGTTACGACTAATATAGTTTCATTTTAAAAAATCTGCAGTTATACCAAGCGACGAAACTTTATTAAGTGGCGTTGAAACCCCATTAGACAAAAGAAGAAGCGACGAAATTAATTGCTCGTATTTTTGACAAAGGAAGTAAGCGTGCTTCGAAATGTAAACGTTTGAAAGTTGCAGTTTTTTTCGTATTTTTAACAACTTTGTGTTGTATGGTTATGTTTGTACCGTGAACCTTTACGTTTGTATAAATAATCATTTTCGGTGTAGTAATTGATTTAAATTCAGTGCTTGAAGTGGACCGGTACCGGCAGCTCTTCAAATTCCACAAGACAAGTTTCACGAGAACTCCTTGACTGTGCATGGAAAACGAAAAAACTTGTGCAAGCATCTAGGAAACGCTCGATCAGTTATACTGTCATGAAGCAGGCTTTTGACAAAGTTCAGATTGACTACAGTGGTGCACGATATTACCTTTTTTCTTTTCAGTTTAGTTCCTTATGTTGGAGTAATGTGTCTAAATTGTAATACCAAATAATCTGCCATGTTTTTGTACCGTCAATTTTAATAGTATTTCATGGAAATTCAACATTCTACTTTACTGTCCGTCTTTTAAAGATGCTGATAATATTTTTTTTTCATGCATAAATTGTGGCATTCATATAATGTGCCCTCCACTATTAATGACACCCCTTATAAAAATTTATTTAATTAGTTAAAGTTAATTTTAAAAATATTCATTTCTTGATTAGGGCTTTGTTGTTCTTTGAATGAAATTGTTTCAATTAAAAGTCACATGTTTCTAAGTTTTTCAGTGCAAGGTGACATTTCTTCTGCAAACAGGAATTTTTTTTCTAAACCTTCTTACAAATTTTTACAAGGGGTGACAATAGTGGAGAGCACTGTATTTATCCATTTTATCTTAGGATGACGTGCCTGTGACTTGCATATTACTTTAGGTAGTATCCAGATTGGAGTATTCATAATACTCTGAAATAATTGATGTATTCTAAAAAGCTATTGAGATAACCATGAAGAGAGTTTTTGTAGTGAACACAGAGGAATTCTCACAGTTTGAACTCTATTCCAATGTGTCCACTTTTATGAGAAAACAGGAGTGTTCAGACCAAAACCAGATAGCTTGCACAAAACAAATATTACATGTGACAATGTGATGTATTTATTTGTGTGTGTCCACAGTGTAGGAGAGCAGACTGGCTGTGTGGCTGAAGTAGGTCAGCTGACTCGAGAACAAGGGGCTTGGGTTTATGAGGCAGTAGAGATCAGCAGGACCTCCAGGGGGACTTAACATGAAAAACTGTTGAAGTTCATAATAAAGGGCCATGGAGCAGATGGTCACTTGCTGGTAACTTAGTTCAGATAATAAGTAAAACTTTGTTATTGTAATTTATCTAGTAGCAAAGTGCTATGATAACTTTAGAGCACCAAACTGTTGTATTTGCTTGTCCAACAAGCTGCTGTATCTGAAAAGGTGTCATCCAAATGGTTTAAAAATGATGAAGATCCTAAAGGTCACTGGGCAATGACCTCTATACAGTAGAAGATGAGGAGCTGACAGATGGCCTCTACAATTACCTGATGAAGTGCTGTCAAGAGCCGTAGGTACTTTTGAAAAGATCGACAGAGTTCACATCATTCTAGTGAGTACAGGAAGTGTCTCTATGAGTAATGTCCTCTCTGATTCTGTGTTTGTGATCAGCTCTCATTAAAGCTTGAGGAACAGTTGAGAGGATCTCTGTACCAGAGGCAGAAGGTCTGTTCATTGATGGATCAGCAGACGGTGAGTGGGACGTCATGTGGTGTTCGAAACAGACGGTCCTTTCTTTTTATTTTCAGCACCATTCTGTTAATCAGAATACCATTTTACTTGTAGTGAAATTAGACAAGAATATAAACTAAATACATATAAATGTAAATATATTTTAAAGTGAAATTTAAAATATGCATTAATACACCTTTAGTATTGGTAAAAGCAATTTTTTTTTTTTTTTTTAAGGTGAGCGAAGAGTTTGACACACTCGTGCTTCAACTGTTGGAGTTTTAGGAGGACAGACGGCATCACTAAGGCATCTCAACTTGGGATTCCATCTCAGCCGCTCCTGTAAAAAACGTGTCACTTGCTTTATTTGTCTTTGGCCTTTTTATTTCTAACTGTTAAACTGACTGTGCATAATAGAGTTATGTTTATTTGATTTAACTATTGATGTAAATAATAAAGGACACTTTGTTGATTAAGTTCTGTATATTTGAAATTGTTTGTGTATCTGTTTTAGCCAATTCATGTCATCTGCATTTTTTCTTTAATTTTTATAACTGCATTGTACAGTTTTATTACTTTTTTGAATATATGTATATATTTTATTATTATCCATCGTCTAACCTGCTGAATCCGAATACAGGGTCACGGGGGTCTGCTGGAGCCAATCCCAGCCAACACAGGGCACAAGGCAGGAACCAATCCTGGGCAGGGTGCCAACCCACCGCAGGAAACACACAAACACACCAAGCACACACTAGGGCCAATTTAGAATCGCCAATCCACCTAACCTGCATGTCTTTGGATTGTGGGAGGAAACCGGAGTGCCCGGAGGAAACCCACGCAGACACGGGAGAACATGCAAACTCCACGCAGGGAGGACCCGGGAAGCGAACCCAAGTCTCCTAACTGCGAGGCAGCAGCGCTACCACTGCGCCACCGTGCCGCCCTTTTATTATTATTTATATTATAATATAATAATAAAAAAAATATATATATATATAAGTGGCCGTGCTTCAGTATATTCCCCGATCAGTCTGTTTGTTTGAATGTACAAAGAAGATACATTTTTCTTTCAGTTCAACTGACCCATCATTTATTGTTAATTGTAAATATTTCTTGAAATGGTTGTACAATTTATACTGAATTATTATTAATAAAATTTTGTTTTTCGTAGTGACAATACAGAGTGTTTTAATTTGTGCTGGTCCAGACAACTCGTGTATTAACACAACTAGAATTGATAGATTTGAGCAGAGCCTCCTCTTGTATCAACACCATCTACAAATGGCACTTTGCTGGACTCGCCGGTAATCTCACCGGATAAAACAGCTTGGAAGCTGAGCATCCTGATCAAGACTTTACTGTTTACTTACAGACATAGTCTACAACAATAAGGGTCTTGCTTTTCTTTATTTAGGAGTCACATTTTCAATAAAACTTGCATTTTCATTAACTGAAAATGCAGCTTGTGTGTGTGTATGTATATATATATATATATATATACAAAATTAAAGGAAAAGGACTGAATACTCTTGATAAATGGAGGTCAAAACTTTTGAAGCTCAGTATTCTAAATAACACAGCTAGAACCTTGTTATTCTACGGTCTTGACATTAAGTGTGTGTTTGTGTTTTTATATATATATCCATCCATTATCTAACCCGCAATATCCTAACTACAGGGTCACGGGGGTCTACTGGAGCCAACCCCAGCCAAAACAGAGAGCAAGGCAGGAAACAAACCCTGGGCAGGGCACACACACACCAAGCACACACCTGTATATCCTTGGATTGTGGGAGGAAACCAGAGCACCAGGAGCAAACCCACACAGACATGGGAGAACATGCAAACTCCACGCAGGGAGGACCTGGGAAGCGAACCACTGTGCCACCATGCCGTGATATATATATATATATATATATATATATATATATATATATATATATATATATACTAGCAAAATACCAGCAGAGGAGAAGTAGTGTGTTAAAGAAGCAATGAAAAGAAAAGGAAACATTTTGAAAATAACGTAACCTGATTGTCAATGTAATTGTTTTGTCACTGTTGTGAGTGATGAGTGTTGTTGTCATATATATATATATATATATATTTACACACACACACATAAACATATATATATATACTGTACATATCTATACATATACACATATATACATACATATATATCTACATATATACACACACATATATAAACATATATATACATATACATACATATCTACATATATACACTGTGATGGTTATTCTTCTTTAAAAGAATCTTACACAACACAAAACAAAGTTTTGGGGACCGTCCCCATATATTGTCGTCCAGACAATTAAAGAAAATAACGATTCAAAGTCTCAGAGCAAAACAATGAACAGATTTCTTCAGTCAAAATGGCGACTTTATACAGAGAAGGATTATGGGACAGGAAATGGTTGGCAAGAAGTGACGTTGAAAACAGGAACCGGAAACAACGTCATCATGATGGGACGGAAGTGAGGTGGATTGATGGAGCGGAAGTGACGTCATCATGGTGGGCGGAAGTGACGTCATGCGGCCATTTTGGAATCCTGGAAGTGGAGGAATTATTTTTCTTCAAGTTTTCTGTTGAGCAAAAGAGATTCAGGTAAGTACCACGTGACAACCCTCTATCTCGCGATGTTTCACTCACCTTTAGGCTCTTTGACTGCCTCCTAATCGCACATGTGTGACATGACCCCCCCCTCAGCCCAGACCCTCGGGTCGGGCGACCTGCACCGAGAGGTCGTGGACACGAGAGAGAGCATCTGCATTGGCCTGCAAGGAACCTCTACGATAAATGACACTGAAACGATAAGGCTGAAGATTCAAAACCACCTAGTGATGCGAGGGTTAGACTCCCGATGAAGGGACATCCACTGTAAGGCAGCATGATCCGTCACCAGAGTAAACTCACGCCCCAGTAGGTAGTACCTCAAAGACGTGACAGCCCACTTAATCGCCAAGGCTTCTCGCTCCACGCAGCATACTTGGTCTCCGGTCCAGCAGTTTCCGGCTCAGGTACATAACAGGTGTTCAGCACCATCAACGCATTGGCTCAGCACGGCACCCAAACCTGTGGCCGATGCGTCGGTCTGGAGGATGAAAGGAACAGAAAAATCAGGAGATCTTAAAACAGGTGCTGAAGTAAGGGCCAAATTTAAGTCACTGAATGCTTTCTCAACCGAAATATCCCATACCACTTTTAAAGGTGCTCGTTTCCTTGTTAAATTAGATAAGGGCAGCAACTTCTGAGAAATGCGGTACAAAACACGATAGTAACCTGCCAATCCCAAAAATGCTTGTACCTGCCGCTTAGTCATCGGACGGGGCCAATTAAGAATGGCATCAATTTTGGAACATTGTGGTTTAACAACACCCCCTCCTACTAGGTAGCCCAAATATTTGGCTTCTCTTAATCCAAAAACATTTCTTCGATTAATTCAAGACCAGCAGATGCTAGCTTGGAGAGTATTGTTTTAACCTGCCATACATGATCCTTCCACGTGCTGGAATAAATGACCACATCATCTAGGTAGGCAGCACTATATGAATTGTGGGGCCTTAGCAGTGTGTCTACCAGGCGTTGGAAGGTAGCTGGTGCCCGTGCAAGCCAAAAGGAAGGACCCTGTATTGCCAATGTCCACTGGGTGTACTAAAAGCGTTTTTCTTTTGGAGTCCGCTAAGGGAATTTGCCAATACCCTTTCGTCATGTCAAGAGTAGTTAGGAATTGAGCGTTCCCCAACCGATCAAGTAAATCATCCACCCGCGGCATGGGATACGCATCAAATTTAGAGACCTGATTAAGTCGTCGAAAGTCATTACAAAACCTCCACGACCCATCAGGTTTAGAAACTAAGACAATTGGACTAGACCAAGGGCTATGACTTCCTCAATAACCCCTAATTCTAGCATTCGTCTAATTTCCAACTCTACTTACGCTTTCTTTGCCTCCGGGAGCCTATAAGGTCTCTCTCTGACAATCACTCCAGGGTTAGTAATAATATCGTGAACAATCAACGAGTACGTCCGGTATCTCGTCCACAACTTTAGGGACAGACAAGATAGCCGCCTCGAGATCTTGTCGTTGTTTGATGTCAAATCGGGGCCAAAATTAAGATGGGCACATGACATAAAAGAGAACGAGGCTGATTGGACGAGGGATCAGTTCCCTGTCCTTCCATGGTTTCAGCAAATTAATATGATATACTCGTTCAGTAGGTCGCCGATTAGGTTGTTTAACCAAATAATCAACGAGACCTTTTCTTTCTTTAATTTCATAAGGGCCTTGCCAATGTGCTAACAACTTTGAATGAGAAGTTGGGACGAGTACCATTACACGATCACCCGGGACAAATTCGAATGGTGGTGTTTGGTTATAATAACGGACTGCGCTGCTTGTGCCTTTTCCAAATTTTCTTTTAGAATAGGTCTGATTTTCTCTAATCTATCGCGAATTTGCGATATATTCAAGAATATTTGAAGTTGGGAGGACCTCCTCTTCCCATCCTTCTTTTAACATATCCAAAAGCCCTCTGGGTTGTCTTCCATATAATAATTCAAAGGAGAGAAACCAGTAGAGGTCTGAGGACTTCCGATAAGCAAACAAAACGAGAGGAAGCAACTGATCCCAGTTTCTTCCATCCTCGTTAACTACCTTGCGTAACATCTGTTTCAAAGTTTGATTGAAACGCTCTACCAATCCGTCAGTTTGGGGATGATAGACAGACGTTTTCAGATGTTTTATTCGGAGTAATTTGGCTACTTCCTGAGCGTCTCCGAGTGAAAGGAGTCCCTTGGTCCGTTAAAACCTCTTTGGGATCCCAACACGGCGAATATCCCTACTAATTCCCGTGCGATGTTTTTGTATTAGCTGAGCGCAATGGAACAGCTTCCGAAAGCGAGTGGCATAATCTACTAGCACCAAAATATATTTAAAACCTTTTAACGAGGGTTCCAATGGTCCTACGAGATCGATACCGACTCGTTCAAAGGGATATCAATAAGGGGAAGGGGCGAGAGGAGCTCGCGTCCTTCTAGGAATCTGGCGAAGTTGACACTCAGGACAGGAAGGCAAAATCGCGGACCTCCTCGTTAATTCCCGCCAATAGAATCGGAGCTTTATTCTCTCTAATGTTTTTCGAGCCTAAGTGGGCTCCTAGAAGGTGGCGTGTGCTAATTCACACACCTTTAGCGAAAAGTGCGTGGAATTAACAACAACGTTCGCACTTCTCCCTCGTGTTCTGCCACTCTATATAATAATTCGTTTTTAAGTACAAAGAACGGCATCGGTGGCATGGGATCCAAGGTTGTATAACCCTCGGTAGAGACTACTGCATTCCTAATATTTTTTAAGGAATCATCGTTCCATTGTTCCCTTTTAAAAGACGATGGTGTTAATAGAAATTGGGCAGTTAAATCTTGTATAGGGTCTTGTGCGACCTTAAGGGGTGTGGTTTCTGTCTCCACGTCATCTGCGTTAACTGCACTAGTTCCCGCAGAGGTCGATGGGACATCAATTCTTCACATTGGGTACCCGTATGGGTCCGTGCTACTGTGGGACATGGCGTGGAGGCAGTCGGAGCAGTATTCTCCATTACTAAGCCTAAATGTTTCTTAGGTACAGTTACGTTATTACCGCTGGTAATTTTATTCCAGTCTCTACCCAATATAACTGGAAAAGGGGATCGGTAATACAGCCATGGCCATGCTCGTTAGGTGATGATTTACTGATACACACATCTGGCCGTTTTATAATACCGGATATCCCCATGAATACATTTTAGACTAGTTTTTATCCTAGTCCACTGTTGCGGTAAAACGAAACGGGTGGCAACAATGGAAATGTTACTCCCGGAATCAAACATTGCTCTTACCTTCCTGCCATTTATAATAACTGCACCTGTATATGGAAGAGATAAAGGATTAGTCACAGTGGCACAATACCTTTCTCCCTTAACTAATGAGCAATACATGGGCTCGATGGTACAGTTGGGGACAGATGTCCAATCTCCCCACACTTGAAACAGCGGGAAGACTGGCACCTCTGTCCCGTCTACGGACGGCAGGCTCGGGAGTTTGTCGGGGGGGCTCAGGAGTTGCCCCACGTGCCTGTTGGGTTGGCGGAGAACCGTTCTGATTTCCCTGATTTGCAAGCCGCCCAGTGGCGCTCAGTGATCTGGATTAAGGAGTCCATGTCCTCAAAATTATGCTTCCGTACTTGCTGGGCGATATGGTCAGGGAGGGCATGCACAAAAGTTTCACATGCTAGAAGCTCGGCCATTTTATGTGAATTATTAATGTCGGGCCGTAGCCAGCGACATACTTTCCCCAAGCTTCAAAGCCCTGGGTTCTTATCGGTCTCTCTGGATCGAACTGCCACTCCCTCCATTCTCTCGCCTGCTGTTCGAGATCGCCGTGGCGCTTGAAGACCTCCTTTTTAGAGCGTCATAATCAGCTGCCTGCTCCTCAGTTAGATCATAATAGGCTCTCTGCGCGTTCCCTTCAGGTAGGGAGCCAGTATGTACGCCCATTCCGACCTTGGCCATGCGTTCGCTTAGCGTGCGCTCGAAAATCAAAAGTATGTCTCGATGTCGTCCGATTCTGTTAATGTAGCAATAGCAATAGGTGGTGGCGGCGACCTCCGTCCGTACACCTAGCAGACACGGGAGAACATGCAAACTCCACGCAGGGAGGACCGGAAGCGAACCCAAGTCTCCTAACTGCGAGGCAGCAGCGCTACCACTGCGCCATCGTGCGCCCTTTTATTATTATTTATATTATAATATAATAATAAAAAATATATATATATATAAGTGGCCGTGCTTCAGTATATTCCCCGATCAGTCTGTTTGTTTGAATGTACAAAGAAGATACATTTTTCTTTCAGTTCAACTGACCCATCATTTATTGTTAATTGTAAATATTTCTTGAAATGGTTGTACAATTTATACTGAATTATTATTAATAAAATTTTGTTTTTCGTAGTGACAATACAGAGTGTTTTAATTTGTGCTGGTCCAGACAACTCGTGTATTAACACAACTAGAATTGATAGATTTGAGCAGAGCCTCCTCTTGTATCAACACCATCTACAAATGGCACTTTGCTGGACTCGCGGTAATCTCACCGGATAAAACAGCTTGGAAGCTGAGCATCCTGATCAAGACTTTACTGTTTACTTACAGACATAGTCTACAACAATAAGGGTCTTGCTTTTCTTTATTTAGGAGTCACATTTTCAATAAAACTTGCATTTTCATTAACTGAAAATGCAGCTTGTGTGTGTGTATATATATATATATATATATATATATATAACAAAATTAAAGGAAAAGGACTGAATACTCTTGATAAATGGAGAGTCAAAACTTTTGAAGCTCAGTATTCTAAATAACACAGCTAGAACCTTGTTATTCTACGGTCTTGACATTAAGTGTGTGTTTGTGTTTTTATATATATATCCATCCATTATCTAACCCGCAATATCCTAACTACAGGGTCACGGGGGTCTACTGGAGCCAACCCCAGCCAAAACAGAGAGCAAGGCAGGAAACAAACCCTGGGCAGGGCACACACACACCAAGCACACACCTGTATATCCTTGGATTGTGGGAGGAAACCAGAGCACCAGGAGCAAACCCACACAGACATGGGGAGAACATGCAAACTCCACGCAGGGAGGACCTGGGAAGCGAACCACTGTGCCACCATGCCGTGACAGCGGAGAAGTAGTGTGTTAAAGAAGCAATGAAAAGAAAAGGAAACATTTTGAAAATAACGTAACCTGATTGTCAATGTAATTGTTTTGTCACTGTTGTGAGTGATGAGTGTTGTTGTCATATATATATATATATATATATTTACACACACACACATAAACATATATATATATACTGTACATATCTATACATATACACATATATAAACATATATATACATATACATACATATCTACATATATACACACACAGCTATTTCATTATCAGTGCAATACGCTGTTTGTTAAAACGGTTGACTCCGCTCTTACGTGCAATAACAAATCAAATCATTCAGTTGTCTTTGCTCATATGTCATTTTAGAGCTGGACGCCTGGCATCTTTTTTTGGCCACAAGTTCATTTCTGTTTGGTGTGAGGTTCTGTGTTGTGGAGATTCTCAGGATGGATTGCAGGTGCTCATCAGTGAGGCGACTCCTGTGTGCTGTTTTGTTAGTCTTTATCACTGAGAAGAGCTTCTCACACAGATATGTGCTACCAAACATGCACAAGGTTCGAGCCGCATGTAGACGGACTTTTTTTGTTCTTCAAAGTCACCAAAGCGCCGTGCAAACTCAGTGCGCAATAACTCTAATAAGCGGTAAGTGTTCGGCAAGGCAGCTGAAGAGCTGCATTATGGGATCTGTAGTTTATTGTGTTACCAGCGCTTCATATACCCGGCTTTAATAACAATAATACAGTATATAAAATGATCTCGGGCGGATATAATTACGCCGGGCGGATGTGGCCCTTGCCCTTGAGTTTGACACATATGGACTAAATAGAACTTGAAAAGATATATTTTTCAAATGTGATCGCAATTCAGATAGAGTTGACGCGACTACAGCCTGCATGCCTCAATGAGTCATCCTCCCTCGCTCTTACTTTTTACCGTTCATCTAATGAATACACTGAGTATGGCTTTACCAAAACAATCATTGATGGCGAATAAAGTATCCATTATTCGAGTATGTAGAGCGGGATATATATATATATACATATATATATATATATACCAGCATCGCATGAGAAGTAGTGTGTTAAAAAGGTAGAAAAGAAAAGGGAACATTTTAAAAATAACGTAACATGACTTTCAATATACAGTATTTGTTTTGTGAGTGTTACTGAGTGTTGCTGTCATCAAGGATTTGATTATCATTATTTCTTTCAATCAGGTTCGTATTTGTAGGATGTGTTGTGTTCAAGTTACATTCCGTGTTTGTCAATCGTTGTAAAGATGACAGGTTTCATTCATCGATTCGTTTCTTACTGCATCAATAAACAGCTCGTCTTCTTCTTTATCTGAGACCTGACACACTGCATGCACGGGTTTTTACACTGTCTTCCTTTAGCGGGACATTGACTTTTTCCACCGTGTGCTTTGTTTCCACAGTAGCGGCATTTATGAATATGCTTATCAGGCGCTTCATATTTTTGCTGCCTTTTCAATTGTGTAATTCGGTTTTCTTCAGCGCTCTTTGGAACTGTTGCCTTTTATCTGTGCACTGCGTCAATTCACGTGAGCCACTCGGTGTACTTGCATCGAAGGTTCCCAGCTGTGCTGGTGCCATCTCGTGCTATGTCCATAGCTTTATTTAATGTTACCTTAGTCCTGGCACTTAAAACTTTCTCTCGCAATTTAGCTGAGTTTGTGCCAAACACCACGCTGACCATCTCATCTTCCTCTGCATAAGCACAGTCCTTAACCCGTGAATATTTAGTGGGAGTTTGCTATTGGATTGCCGCTGACGGACGGCCTTATATGGGCAGGCACTAAATTACAACGCCAGCGGCAGCCTGTCTATAAACTTAATTTAAAGTGTAGGTTTACATCGTGCTTTGTTTCCGAAGTAGCAGAACTCATCAATATGGTTGTATATGTCACTTTCGCTCGCTTCTTATTGTTTAGCTGCCTTCTCAATTATATGTTTTCTTCAGCGCTTTTTTGAGGTCTTCCTGATTTTCTATGTGCTGCGTGATTACGTGGGAGGCGTGATGATGTCACACGAAACGCCCACGGCGTTGAAGCTCATCTCCATTACAGTAAATGGAAAAACTGCTTCCAGTTATGACCATTACGCGTAGAATTTCGATATAAAACCTGCCCAACTTTTGTAAGGAAGCTGTAAGGAATGAACCTGCCAAATTTCAGCCTTCCACCCACACGGGAAGTTGGAGAATTAGTGATAAGTCAGTGAGTGAGTCAGTGAGTGAGGGCTTTGCCTTTTATTAGTATAGATATATATATATATATATATATATATATATTGTAATAGATTAGGGTTTTCTCGCACCCTCAACTTTGAACTCTTCGGTCCTCCCTGCAGCTCCCTCTCGTGGCCCCCATGGCATCCAGCAGGGCGGTGCATAAAAACTACATTGTCCATAATGCCCTGCTGGTCTTCTGGGGACCTCCATGCTGCAAGGAGGGCTCCACCTGGCGGCTTGGGGTATTGGCGGGGTACATGGCGGCCATATCTTACAATATATATATATATATATATATATATATATATATATACTAATAAAAGGCAAAGCCCTCACTGACTGACTGACTCACTCACTGACTCATCACTAATTCTCCAACTTCCCATGTGGGTGGAAGGCTGAAATTTGGCAGGCTCATTCCTTACATATTCCTTACAAAAGTTGGGCAGGTTTCATTTCAAAATTCTACGCGTAATGGTCATAACTGGAAGCTATTTTTCTCCATATACTGTAATGGAGTTGAGCTCGATGGCCGTGGGGCGGAGTTTCGTGTGACATCATCACGCCTCCTACGTAATCACGTGAACTGTCTGTCAACGCATACGTAGAAAACAAGGAAGAGCTCCAAAAAGCGCTGAAGAAAACATGCATTATATAATTGAGAAGGCAGCGAAACAATAAGAAGCGAACGACTGGCAACCATATTCATGAGTGCAGCTACTTCTGTAACAAAGCACGGTGTAAACCTAAAGTTTAAATTAAGATCATAGACAGGCTGCCGCTGGCGTTTGTCATGCCCACGGCTAATGCGGGATACAAGTTTAATGAGAGGGGCGCGGGATATAAGCGAGTTTTGATCACTTTGTAACTAAGTTAAAATTGCAGGTGAAGGGCTGTGCTTATACAAATTCCGAGAGACTGTCTTTGTGGGGGAGATTGACAGTTAAGGCGGGTGGGGGAGTCACGTCATCATCTCCCCTCCCATTCACCTCATTTCACTCTGAACTGAGCTCCGCAGCTAACGCAGTCTTGCGGAACCAACTTTGTCAGGCTGCCACCAAATACTCACAGAAAAATCCACAAGTTAATACACACGCTGTCTCTACAGTTTCTCCACACTCTGAATCCTCCAGGCACTACTTACAAAAGGTTACATTGATAATCATGTTACGTTATTTTAAAAATGTTTCCTCTTCTTAGCACAAGCACAGCTGAGAAGCTTCGATGCATGTGCTCCATAACGTGTTAAAAAATAACGCATTTAATCACACTTTGCATTCCAAGCAAAGGGAAACTTCTGTCAATGCATGATTTCCTGGTATACCGATTACATTGATGCACACATCAGAGCTACAAAAATATAACAGTCGGAAGAAAGAGCGTTGCTACGACTGATTGGAGGAAAATTTCACTTCAAAAGACTACCCAACGGAAGCCTTGATAAAAGCGTGGTTTTGTGCACATATATATACAGTATGTATATATGTGGATGTATATGTATATATATATATGTATATATATATGACAGCAACACTCATGACAATGATAATGTCAATCATGTAACATTATTAAAATGTTTCCTTTTCTTTTTCATTACTTCTTTAACATACTACTTCTCCGCTGCGAAGCGTGGGTATTTTGCTATATTCAATATATATAAATCAGCCCTTCCCGATTCATTTTACCCTCGCACCCCCTTAGTTTTAGAAGTATGAAAAAATATGTGGTTAACGCAGAAAAAGAGATCACCAATTGAAGCTTTATGAATAATTTATACTTTATTCACCATCAATAATTATTTTGGTAAAGCCATACTCAGTGTGATCCTCCTTCCATGTTCTAATTTTTTCGCGACTCGCCGTGATTACATGAACGGTAAAAAAGTAAGAGCGAAGCGAGGGTGACATATCCAGTCAGGCAGGCGACATCTCAATAGCTCGAATTCGGATATAAGTAGGTTCTATTTAATCGACAGAAATTTCCTTGGTAGGAATGTAAGTTGAATTTACTCTTTAAATTTCTATGGTGAAGAAAAATGTATGCAATGCTGACTAAATTTACCTTTCATTCCTACCAAACATATTTCTGTCGACTAAATAAAAATTACTTATATTTAAAATTTAAATAGAACTTGAACAGATACGATACTTCATAATACCCACCCAGCACTACAGTAATTGCACGTAAGAGCAGGAGTCATCTGTTTTTTTTTTTTTCATTTTTCTTCCTCGATGGATTCATGCACTCCCAGCAACAGCTGCTCGCACCCCAAAGGAGATATATATAGATATATATATATATATACAGTATATATATATATATAGATATAGATATAGATATAGATATATATATATATATATACAGTGGAACCTCGGTTCACGAACGTCTCGGTTCACGTACAACTCGGTTCACGCCCAAAAAACTTGCCAAGCTTTTGCCTCGGTTCACAACCACACTCTCAGTATAGGAACAAGCCAGTTTCCCTTGCCTGCCTGAGCTGAGCTGAGAAAAGAGAGAGAGAGAGAGAGAGAGCCACATGCCTGCTGGGGAGGGGAAGGGGGAGATTGCTGCACATGTTTGCCTGCCTATCTGCAGGCAGTACGTGCAAGTGAACCATCCCCCAATTCCACCCCGGCACAGGCAGGCTGAGAGAGAAAGAGAGAGAGAGAAAGCAAGCGAGCCGCGTGCCTGCATTGTTCTCAGTCAGACGTGCATGCGTTACCTGCACTCTCTTTGTGCTCTACAGTATTTCGTGTGCTTTTGCAATTAACTATGGCTTCTAAGCAAGTGAAGAGTGGTGAGAAGAAAGTTTTGAAGAAAATTGAAATCGAAGTAAAGAAAGAAATTACAAGAGGTGGAAAAACTGTTTACCAGTTTACTCATTTACCAGTCTGAGAACCCTCGTGCTTTCAAGCAGAACAATGTAAACAAAGCCAGACTGCCAGTAATGTGGAGGGCAAACACGAAAGGTTGGGTCACAAGGACTTTCTTTTTTGGAATGGCTGCATGAGGATTTCGCTCCCACCAGCTAAACAGCTAAAAACACCAGAAACCCAAGAAATCACAAGAGAGAAAACACCTGAAGGAAAACACTTCATGCCAGAACTCGAGTCATGCAAGGTTAGTTTTCTTGGTGGTTTTTGTATTACGGATTTTTTAAAAAGTAAATTTTTCAGTTCGTAGCGTGAATTGTTGCAATGTTACTTTTCTCTTTTTTCAAATGTTCCTTTTTTACCGCTGTGCTTAAAACTCATTTTAAAAAAAGTGTTTACAGCAATCTGGCTATAAGGATATTAGCATGAACACCTGCAATGTTTTTTGGTTGCTTGTGGTTGGTTTTTAAAGGTCAGATTTGTTCTAATGTTCCTTTTTTCCGCTGTGCTTAAAATTCATTTTAAAAAACTGCTACACATGCTGCTGACAGAGGGTGGGTGGTGTGTGTGTGTGTGATTGTGTGCTACGGAGAGATAGAGAGCGCAAGCAGGCTGAGCAGGGAGCCTGGGTGTTTTGTGTCAGTGTTATTCAATGTTTTTACATTAGTTTACTATTACACTGTGTATTCTATGGTGTAATTAACTATATTTGTGCTTAATCTTTTCATATATTTACATATTTATATACAGTTCGTATGGTCTGGAACAGATTAATTGTATTTACATATAATCCTATGGGGGAAACTGCTTCGGTTCACGATCAACTCGGTTTACGACCAAAGTTCTGGAACGAATTATGGTCGTGAACCGTGGTTCCACTGTATATATATATATATATATATATATATTTATATATATATATATATATATATATATATATATATATATATATATATATATATATATATATATATATATATATATATAGATATATATATATATACAGATAGATATGACAGCAACACTCATATAAATGACAAAACAATTACATTAACAATCAATGCTACGTTATTTTTAAAATTTTTCCTTTTCTTTTTCATAACTTCTTTAACACACTGCAGCGGGTATTCTGCTAGTATATATATATATATATACACAGCTCAAAAAAAATTAAAGGTTACATTTTGAAAATACATGAGATCTAAATGGGAAAAAAATCCTGCTGGATATCTATACTGATATGGTAATGTGTTAGGGATGAAAGGATACAATGAAAATGATCAACCTACAGAGAGAGGGCTGAATTCAAAGACAATCCGAAAATCAAATGGAAAAAATGATGCGGCAAGTAAGCAGGCGAGTCCATTTTGCCAAAATTTCATTGCAGCAACTCCAAATCGTACTCAGTAGTTTGTATGGCCCCCACGTGCCTGTATGCATGCCTGACTATGTCCTAAAGAGATGACGGATGGTGTCCTGGGGAATCTCCTCCCAGATCTGGACCAGGGGTGCTCAATGTGTCGATCGGATCGACCGGTAGATCGCAAAGGTAATGCAGGTAGATCGCGTTGCATTAAAAAAAAAAAACAATTAAATGTTAGTCTATCATCTTTCCTCCCTATGACATTTGCCACTTGATTGACATACTGGGCGGCCAGTCTGAGATTTCTTTTCTTCTAACACACTGGTCATCTCGCATTCACAATCAAACGTGCGAGCTACTGCAAAACTCCGGCTGTAATATAGTTAGCCTTCCAATTTATATCGACTAAAGAAGGGATTTAGAAAAAACTGTTTGGGTAGGGTGTGGGCTGGATGTGGAACTGGAAGAGGATTTTTTTCTCACAATGTCACATTCGAAGTGCGTTTGTCTGATCTGTCAACCTATCATTGCTATTCCAAAGAAGGAAAATGTGGAAAGGCACTTTAGAACTGTTCATAAAAATTACGAAACTGACTTCCTTTCGAAAAGCGATCTGAGAAAGAGAAAGGAGAGGGAACTAAAATTGCAGTTAATCGGACAGCCGCCATTTTTCACTGAGCTGACCATAAATGTATTGAATTGTTATTGTGCCATAAAGGTTATTCAATTATGCAAGGTAGGACAACATACATTTCATGTATAAAGTATACTTGTATATATATAGCATTTTTAATGTAGGTAGATCATTTCGACCTGGTCATTTTAAAAGTAGCTCGCAAGCCAAAAAAGTGTGGGCACCCCTGTCCTAGACAGTCTGGGGTACAACTTGGTGGCATCAGTTGGACCGAAACATAATGTCCCACCCTTATGAAGTTTGTTTCTGATTGTTTGGTCAGAGACATTCACACCAGTGGCCTGCCTGCTGGAGGTCATTTTGTAGGCTCTGCCAGTGCTTATCCTGTTCCTCCTTGCCCAAAAGAGCAGATACCGGTGGGTCCTGCTGATGGGTTAAGGACCTTCTACGAGGGACACTGTCCAGCTCACCTAGAGTAACTGCCTGTCTGTCTCCTGGAATCTCCTCCTCCCTTGAGACTGTGCTGGGAGACACAGCAAACCTTCTGACAATGCTACGTAGTATTGATGTGCCATCCTGGAGAAGCCATACCTATCAGGTATGGCTTCATGCCACCAGTAGTGACGCTGACCGTAGACAAATGCAAAATGAGTGACAGTAAAGATGAAGAGGGAAAAATGTCAGTGGCCTCCCTCCAGCTGGTAAACCATTCATTCATGTTTTGGGGGCGTCTCATTGTTGCCCCTCTAGTGCACCAAAGCAGCTCAAGCTGATTAACAAGCCCATCTGCTACTTAACTGACCAGATCAATAGCCCAGAGGTTTCATAGACTTGATGCTATACTCTCATTCAAAAGGGTTCCTTAAATTTTTTGAGCAGTATATATACAGTATACATATGCATTGATGTAAACCAGTTTTTCAGTATAAGCCTATGACAAACAAGAAAAACAATGCCTTGCCAGAAATATCATTGCCAAAATAGATTCCCAGCTGTTCAGGCTGAATCATCTAATGGCTATGACTTGACAGACTCTCTGCAGTGTGTGGTAAAATGACCAGTAAAGTGGAGTCATTTACAGCTGTACAGGTTGTTATGTCAGGGCCATACTGGAGTATACAGACTCTGTATGCTCTTAATATGCTGTTTGCTTGTGTAGTCATATAGGATGATGCCCAGCTGAACTATCTGCCATCTCTATCTTGTTAAGAGCCGTGATGCTGAAACACATCAGTGCCTGCTGTACAGTTGGACTCCTCCTCCAGTCTCAGAGGCCCTAAAGACAGTGTTCAGCCCACCACTAGGACCTGATGGAGTCAAATGGAGGCTAAATGAGATATGAACAAACATCTGTCATGTTTAATCTCTAAATGTAACTTTTGCATAAGTAATATGTATTATAATAAACATATATTTGATGATCTTAAAGAGGTATTTAAAATCCCAAAAGTAATAAAGATCCAATTAAGTCAAATAATTTACTACTCTGATTAACAGGTGCACAGGCACAACAACTGCAAAAATATTACTCTTTTTAAGGCATAATATTTGCTCTTCACAGATCGTTTAACATAGTAAACTTCATTATAAAAATAATAATTGAAATGTGACTATTAGCACTATGATAACTGTGTTTCTTACATTTAACATTGATAACATGTAACGACAGCTAAAGGATTCTTTAAAGTCACAATTTTATTGTCAGCTTTCTTAACGTTGTCATTAGTAGTTCGGAAGACGTAAAATTTAACAAGGATGTTTCCCTATTGCACCTGGATTGGAATTTTTCCAGAATCCTATTTTCATCCAGAAATGTTTGAGTTAGGACAACTTTTTCTAAGACTTTAGATAAAAAAGGCAATTTAGAAATTGGCCTGAAATTTGACACATTAGAGGGTCCTTATTTAGTTTTTTTTAACACATTTCTGCGCCAAAGTGTGTTTCAAGGCAGCAGGAAAACAACCAGAAATCATGCTAGCATTTATTAAGTTAACAATACTTGGTCTGACAGAATCAAAAACACCCTTAACTAATCGAGAGGGGACCCTGTCCAGGGGGCAATTGGATTTGGTAGGATTCAGGCGTTGCAGCAAATCGGACAACAGAGACGATGATACAGGCTCAAAGTGATCAAAGACAGCTGAACATACTATGGGAAGAGATGAATCCTTAGCAAGCAGTGAGACCGATGACCTAATAACGGTAATTTTATTTACAAAAAAATTATATCACCAGTAAGTTGGGGTATGCAAGAAATGACAAATTCCTAATACAAGAAATTGTATATGGTGATTAAAGGATTTGAAATCACAAAAAAATTGATTTGTAATTATTGCATCTACCTAAACCAAACATTTTTAAAGTTTAAAATCTGAATCAATGTGTTAGTTCAGTTCCAAAATAAATGAAAGATGGTTTATGGAGGTAAGGCACAGCTTTCAATAATGCAAACTTTTACATTTCTTTAGAAAATCAAACAACAATATCTATTAGAGATTTGCCTCATTTTTTTGATAAGTACATACTTATAAATTAGGGCCCCACGGAGAACAATTATTCATTAAAATTAAAAACCAGCAAAATGTTTGAACGTTTAATAACTTCATTTGAAATTTATCAACATTATAACAGCAGCGTAGAACAAAATTAAGAAAACACAATTCAAGACAGGCAATGGAAAAGAACATCTCCATGTACTGAGGTAAGCTGGATCATTTTAAAAAATGTTCTATACAAAAATTTTTTATGTTTCTTTTACTGAGAACTCGAAAGTTTAGACCTTCATTTGCATGCCTGTTGATCATCACTTATTTTGTAATATAATAAATTAATGTCATTAACGGAATTTTCCATTTCATTGAACAAGGTTTCAGAAATAATGTAAAAATAATTTCAAATATTTTGAATGATAGAATTCACTATAATAGCAGTTAGAGCAACCACATTCATATTTAGTATGGTGTTTCCTTAATCTAAAAATATGTAATGCCCTTTTTCTTTTAACTATCGAATTCTGAATCATAAATTATGAAACAGTTTTTTTGATTTTAAAAAGAAATACGACAGTAATACCATAAACAGAAACTTGAACTTTTGCCTCATCATTGGAGGAAGGCATATTAACAACATCTTTCAGGGTTACAAAGTTAATTAACGTTACTAGTTTTTCAACGAAAGCGATGTGACAGAGGACAGACGTGAATGCTAGGGGCGTGGAAGACTGGGGTTGTGGAAGGCGGGGGCGTGGAAGACTGAGTATGTGACCTACAGCTGGATACAATTGCAATTTTGCATCCAGCCGCCCGTTTCAAGTAATCAAATTGGCATCAAATACACTTTGCTATCTACAGTTGCAAACAACCGTGAACGTCACTTTTCTGATTGGGTAATTAGTCCTTAATTTGCATGAGTGGGCGAGGCTGGTCAGTTATATTTTGAGAGTATTGTTTGTAATAATTATAATAAACCTTAAATAAAAATGGCTCTGTGACATTTCACATCAGAGTCTGAAAACAATAAGAGGCATGCATAGGCTAAACTGGTGTGGAGTCTTTACAAAATTGTGCACAACTTCGAGAAAAACAGCACAAATAAAGAGTTCTGCCCAAGCTATTTTTCCCATGCACAAGGGATTTAAAAATAGTCCAATGAGGCATGAAACCGACTAATCCGGCATCTGTGCAAACGGGTTGCAGGCTAAAGTTTTGATCGTATGTTTAATTGCCGCATCAGTGTTGTGTGTTTGAGATCTAACGGGAGGTCTCGGGGACCAGAGTTTTCCCTAGCAGCATGTAGTGAACGTCAGTGGGGAATCAGTCCAGGCTGTGACGCTAATCCATCACAGGGATGCTCCATTGGACCCTCTATTGAGTGATTGCCATTCTTGGATTTGCAATTCTTTACAGAATTGGGGATTTACTGGTTGGATATAAAGGAGTTACATCAAATTGAACCAACTTACTTTTCAAAGTTTTACGACAGGACAGGTTTGTTAATTGGCAGGTCAGTTTACTCAGGTCAATGACAAACTTGGCACACTGTCATATCTAATGAGTAAGATGTACTGTGATGTTTAATGGGCACAGTAAAATATCTGGACACTCAGCTAAGACATTATGTAAAATTTAAAATGCACTGACGTTAATTTGTTAATTTCATGCTCTCACTTTTTATTTTTAATTGCATGTTGTATGAAAGCATTAGGCCATGGAGAAGGAAAAAAATATGGACGCGGAAGAAAAAAGTGTATGTCGAGAATAAAGTCAAAAAGTCAAACATTTCCAATTTAATCTCGTAGTTTATTTTGTCATTAAATTAGAATGTCATAAACTTCATCTTAAAATCGATGTTTAATTTACTAGATTTTCTCAAACCCTGTCATAACTAAAGTAGCTCATTAAATGTTTCATATTAAGTGTTCCCAGACCCAGTTGTTAATCACTACGTGCTTCTAAACTGATTTCCTCTTGTACTAAGAGGAGCCGCAGGCAGTGATTGCGACACAGAATGCGTTAAGTTCATGATATTACTCCCTTCTGAACATTTAGAATACTGTACTAAGATAAATACTTGATATCATTTTCATGATGAAATGCATTAGAGCATGTATAGTGAGGGCACGGTGGTGTGGCGGTAGTGCTGCTGCCTCGCAGTAAGAGTTCCTAGGTATTCCATGCCTGGAGTATGCATGTTTTTCTGGGTTTAGTCAGCGTAGTTCAGTTTCCTTTCAAAGGTATAATTGGATGTGAGGTTTTGTTATGCTAAATTGATCCTAGTGTATGTGTGTGCTCGCATTGTTTGCTGGAACGGGTGCGACCCCGGATGGATGGATCGATGGAATAATTAAACATGTATAAAGAAGGATTTTCAAAATTCCTTAAAAGTTCCTAACACACAGTGTCCAAAGTCTTTAACTAGTTTTACTTTCACAAAGGCATTAATTGTGTGGTGATTGATTATAAGAAAAAGAAAAAGGAAGGATGGGAATTGGAGGTTTGATATGTTCGATAGATAAAGCCTGCTCAGAAGAAGATACATTGAACTCGGTGTTCGTGTCTCAGTTCATGAACATTTACACAATATTTTAGTTAAACCATTACGATACCCATTCATACATCCAGCTTCTTGTAGTCTCGTCACACTTGCCATAAATGTTGTTTACACTGAACGTACACCTGGGGACCCCTTACTGAGAGGCAGCAGCGCTACCGCCACACTACCGTGCCCCACATGTTTAATGCATGCTTTCATGCATTTTATTATGAAAATGTCAATATCAAGTATATATCTTAGTATTCTAAATGTCCAGAGAGCAGTAATATCGCTGCCTGTCCTCTCCGTGCCTCAGTTTAAGAAGCACATAGCGATTAACAACTGGGTCAGGGAACACTCAATACGAAGCATTTAATGTGCTACATTAGTTATGAAGGGGTTTGAGAAAACTTTCTTCTTTAATGACAAAATAAACTAAGGGATTAAAGTGGAAACATACACTTTTTTTTTCACTGTGTCCATTTTTTTTTCCTCCATGGCCCTGATAAACTTCCATAGGATTCAATAAATTGTGTCGGTTTTAGTTTGCTTTTTGTGTTTTGTCCTTCGGAGCCACTCTAAGGGGGCTAAGTATGAAGTATGATTACTGTCAAAAATAATTCCATCTATCCAACTTTGAGGCACATGCGTAGTAACAAAATTTGATTGTTTCTTCTTCGATAGAGAATGCCTCGTTCATCCAGTGATGTATTTTTGACTGTTTGTTCACGCTTAAGAATTGTACTCGTAATTTTCAGAACCGTAACTTTCAGAAGCGCAAGCATAATTTTTAGAAGCGTAAGCATAATTTTCAGAAGCAAGCATAATTGACATGTGTGAGATGTAAATTTGACTTAAATTTCATTCTCATGATACATCTCATTCACATGCTTCCCAGCAAGGTGCTGTAGCATGGGCATCACTTGGGGGAAAGGGTATCTGTGACAGGAGTCTGGTCACACTTACAGGTAATCTAACTTAGACACCATTCAAATATCCGACTATGCCACCCAGTTTTATTAAGAGACTGGGAACTCCTGAAATTTACCAATAATAGCACACAGGTTTCTTTAAATTGGGCAGTGAGTAAACACACAATGAAAGACAAAACAGTAATTTCAGGAAAAGCAACAGTAACTTCTATTACACCAGACAATAATAAGTACATTAAAAAGATAAATGAACATAAACAAAATCTAACAATATCAAGAACGAATTTCCTTTTTTTAAAAGGAAAACTCACAGTCCACACTCTAAAAGTCCATTAAAAACAAGAATTGGATGATACAACCTTTAGTGGTGCAGAGTCCAGTTTGCGCACAGTGTTACCCAAACACTTAATCGTTCAACTGTCCAATGATGCAGTCTGTTCACCAGACACATTACGTTACCCAACAGAAGTTGTGTCAAATCATTGAATCCCTGTCAGCGTCTCTTCGTCGTTCCTTTTTTTTCCACTCTGGGCTCCTTGTGTTGTTGTCACCTAGGCACGCCTCATTTCTCGTCTGCCAACTTTGTTTGGTCCTTTCATGCGGCGTCTCTGTCTCGCTGGACCCACAACTGGTGTCTCCTTGTGGAGCTGTCTCTTCCTCCCTGGAAGTAAGTGTTGCCATCCTTGTGTCTCATATCTGCCTACGAGCCCCTGTGCTCTGTCCGAGTGTTTTGGCAGCATTCTCAGTGGACTGTCCCTCCTTTTGCCTTCTGCTGCCCAGAAGCTTAAATCTCCTTCAGTCCCTGCAATTAGAGTTCTGGACAATCTGATTAAACAATGGCACATCTACATTTCCTGGGTTTAACAATTAATGAAAACACAAATTAACAAAATGTATTGTTACCAATCATGAATAAGTACAGATATGCTGATTAGAAACCAATAGCGTCAGACATGTAATATCCAAGTCAGGTAAATACACACATCCTCCAAGGGAGGAGCAGGTCTATTATCACAACTTTGTATTGTTTGTATACTCAACCAGCCAGACTTCAAAGCGGTGACTCCTTTGCCAGACAGCAATACCTACATCCTGCAGACAACCCTGACACAATCAGTAACTGGATTATCCAGGAAATCAAAAAACAAGGCCCCCTTCTGACATATCTAAGTCCCTGCGGGGCTCACAAAGTCATATGATTATAACTACTACCAAGCACTACCCTACCCCTGTGCTGCTGTTGAAGGCCTCACTTTCACGTCCTTCTCGGAGGATTGTCCACAAGGCTGCACAGTGGCATCTCCGACCAGTTACACTGATTGTGGGGGATTCAATTGTCAGAAACATCAGAAGATTCTCAGGAGCCAAAGTTTCTGATATTTTGTTGTGGCGGGTGGCTGGGGCTGGTACCCAGCCGGGACGCCGAGGAGGACCGGAGGAGGGCTTGTGCCTCCTCCAGACCACAAGGGGGCGACTGCCCTGGTTGTGTTGGGGGCCACGGGTAGAGGGCTTGGAAGCCCAACCCTGTGGGGGCCCGTGGCCACCACTGGGGGCACCCCAGTGCCTGAAGAACCCTGAACCTCAGCACTTCCGCCACACCAGGAAGTGCTGGGGGGAAGAAGACCGGGGACACCCGGAGGGCTTCCGGGCGCGCAGCCGGCACTTCCGCCACACGGGGGGGTGTCCGCGGAGGATTGCCGGGAAGCAGCTGGAGCCCATCCGGGAGTCAGATGGAAGAGGACAGAGCTCAGAGAGAGGAGTGGAGGCGGTCAGAAGAAAGGCACTGGGAAGAGAGGCCTGGACTTTGGGGGATCGGTGCTGGAGGCACTGGGTTGAGTACTGGACTTTACTGAAAATATTTTAGATAATTGTAAATAAATATGAGTGTGTTGGGTGCAAAACCGTTGTCCGTCTGTCTGTATCTGGGTCCCGTTCCACACTGTATAACCTTCCCAGTTTACTCAACAAGTATGTATCTGTGCGAAACATGATTATTTACATAGGGGGTAATGGCATTGGTTGACAGGAAGTCTGAAATTTTAAAACATGACTTTAACAAGCTTTTTAGCCTCCTCCAATCTTGTGGCAAAACTGTTTTTTATCTCTGGTCCAATTCCAACCCATGGAAAATGATCTGGACGTTTTAGTCACACTCTGAGCCTGATTATAATTGGCTCCAGGTGACTTGCACTTTATTAAATTTAGTCTTTATTGACAATTTTAATCTTTTCTGGAATTGTCCTTCATTTTTCAGAAATGACGGAATTCACGCACATTTCTTAGTTGCTCGAGTTTTAGCAAACAATATATTTTACTCAATGTTAAACTGATCTATGAAGTGACTGAGCGCCAGCATTTTTGACAATTTCTCTGATCAGCCCAATTATCCACTGCATTCTTTATCTTCTGTCTGTTTTACCAGTCCAACACAGTGCAAATATTTTTTTGCAACAAGCTAGATCAAATAAGCGTCATAATGTAACACTCAAAATGAGTCTAACAAAACCTTCTAGAATCCTAACATCAAAAAATATAGTGCAAATCAGCTTGAAGAAACTTAACTCTTTTAACCCCTGGGTTTACTTCGCATGGTTTGAAGTTTGCACTATTGAACATTAGGTCACTTTCTAGTAAGAGTTTTTATATTAGTGATTTTATTTATAAATATGGTCTGCATTAACTGTTTCTTACTGAATGTTGGCTTTCATCCACTGCATCAGTTCCACTTATTGAGGCTTCTCCCCCAGGTTATGGCTTCTTATTTTCTGCTAGTCAAGGCAAGAAAGGGGGTGGAATTGCAAAAATGTTCTCTAATTTGTTCACCTGCACCGATTGCACTTTTGGAGATATCTCAAGTTTTGAATACTTAGCTATGTTTATCAGAACACAACAACATGTTATTGTACTGTTATAGACCCCTAAAGCATAATTCCTATTTCCTGTCTGATTTTTCTGAGTTAATGTCAATTGCTCTTGCCAAATATGGTAAAAATAATTTTACCGGGTGATTTTAACATGCATATAAATGACTGTTCAGATTCTAAAGCAATGGAATGTATAGATCTCATTGTGAGTTTAGATTTTACCCAACTTGTGAAGGATGCTACTCACAACCGTGGAAACACACTGGACCTTATCTTCACAAAGGGAATTGACATTGATGTTTCGTGAGTTTTACAGGTTCCAGTTTCTGATCATTTATGCATCTTTTCAATATATCTCTCTGTACTCCAATTAAGTGTCCTGAACCTGGTACACATACTTATTGTTGCATTGACAGTAATGCTAAGTCTGTACTGAATGACCAGCTACCAGATATATTTGATGCAAGTAGTACAAAATATGATTCCCTCGATAATCTCATAGATAATCTAAATAGTGCATTGGTTAAAATGTTGGATTCTGTTGTTTAAGAAAACGTACTGAGACGAAATGTGCACCGTGGCTTTCAGATGACATCCATGCACTCAAACATACTTGCGGAAAACTTAAGTGCAGGGGGCATATGACAAAGCAATAGGGTTTTCACCTTGCCTGAGTAGAAAGTTTTAAAAATTATAAACAAACACTTTCAGCTGCTAGGACAACATATTTTTTGGATCTAATTAACACTAATAGAAATAATCCACGATTTTTGTTTGATATGGTTATCGAGCTCACACAGAATGCTCCTGCACATAGCTCTCCATTCAGTGTTGATGATTTCTGAGATTTTTTATAAATAAGATTGACCTGATTAGAGATAAAATCAGTGGTCTATATTCCTTTCAGAATGATGGCTGTAACCCAACCTGCATTTTCATGAATATAGGCACTGTGGCTCGAACCTCTTTCTGTTTTTCACAATTTGAATTAGTTTCCCCTGAGGCTTTGTCAATGTCAATTTATTTACAGTACATAGCACATTTAAAACAACTTAGGAATGCTGTAGCCAAAGTTCTTTACAATAATAGAATAAAAAGAAAACATACAAGTAACATAAATAGAAATAAAATAAATGAACATAAAAAAAATAATAAATAGAAGTAATCTATACTAATAAAAGGCAAAGCCCTCACAGACTGACTCACTCACAGCTTACTTACAAAAGTTAGGCAGGTTTCATTTCGAAATTCTTTTTTTTTTTTTATTAATTTTATTACAATCCATACAAAGCAATCAAGTTTTTACAATAAGAAGAACTGAGTTAAGAACAGATCGATCCCCACCCCGAGAGAGAGAGCAAGCCAAACGGCGTAAAATTTAAGGCTTGTAAACATACCTAAATTAATAAATTCTCTATGCTTTATAAACTTATTTTAAAATATTACTGATTAGATCCTGCCATGTTTTGAAAAACGTCTGTACGGATCCTCTAACTGAGTATTTGATTTTTCCAATTTCAAATAATATAACACATCAGTTTCCCACTGACTTAAAAGAGGAGAGTTTGGGTTCTTCCAGTTTATGAGAATAAGTCTGTGTGCCAAAAGTGTAGTGAATGCAATCACAATTTGTTTGTCCTTCTCCACTTTAAGCCCCTCTGGAAGAGCCCCAAACACAGCTGTTAATGGGTTAGGAGGGATTGTGAGTCCAAGGCTGTCTGAAAGGTAATTAAAAATGTTTGTCCAGAATAATGTTAATTTGGTGCAGGACCAAAACATGTGACCCAGTGAGGCTGGGGCTTGGCTGCAACGCCGCAGGTTGGATCATGCCCTGGAAACATTTTGGAGAGTTTTAGTGAGACAGATGTGCTCGATATATAATTTTGAGTTGTATAATTGTATGCTTTGCGCATATGGAGCTCGAGTGAATTCTCTGCATTGCTACTTTCCACTCCTTTTCTGATATATTAATTGAGAGATCTTTTCCCAGTGTCCTCTTGGATCTTTGAAAGGGAGGGATTGTAAAATGATTTTATATATTGTAGAGATGGAGTCTAAGTCCTTGAGATTGAGCAATATTTTTTCCAGCATGGATGAGGGTGCAAGATGAGGAAAATCTGGAAGGTTCTGTTTAAGTTTCTGATTTGAAAATAGTGAAAGAAATGTTTAGCTGGAATGTTAAATATGGAATGTAATTGTTCATAGGATGCAAAGACATTGTCTATATAAAGATCTCTAAGCAAGTTAATTCCAATTTTTTTCCAGATATTAAAAACTGCATATGTTTGTGAAGGTTGAAATAGGTGGTTCTCTTGCAGGGGTGCCACAAATAGAAGCTTCTTCATCTTAAAATGCTTTCTACATTGGTTCCAGATTTTAAGTGAGTGGAGCACAATTGGGTTATTAGTGTATTGCCGATAACGTGTGTTTATTGGAGCGCAGAGCAAGGAATACAAAGAAGTACTGCAGGATTTTACTTCTATTGCTTCTACATTACTTCTATATTCAAAATTCTTAATGTAACAGTCATAACTGGAACCTACTTACGTAGATATAAACGGCCATAGCCTGCAGCTCGGTCGCCGTGTGAGGCAGAGTTGCGTCCCTCATCGTCACGCCTCCCATGTAATTGAGTGCCTGCCCATATAACGCCGTCCATCAGCAGGAATCCAATAGACGTGCTGCCGCTAAATATTCACGGGTGAAGGACTGTGCTTATGCAAACGAAGATGAGATGGTCAGGGATAGACTAGTGTTTGGCACAAACTCAGCGAAAATGAGAGAGAAACTTTTAAGTGCCGGGTCTTACCTAACAATAAATAAAGCTGTGGACATCGCAAGATCGCACAAGATAGCACAAGCACAGCTGACAACCTTTGTAGGACTTTGCAGGACTGGGAAAGGCAAACCTGTTCATGCAGTGTGTGATGTCTCAGATAAAGAGGAAGACAAGCTGCTTATTGATGCAGTAGGAAAGGAACAACCCTCTGATGCTGAACAAGCCTTTGTAGACATATTAACAGGAAAGCAAGGTGTAAAGCTTAAGTTTAAATTACGCTCATAGACACACTGCCGCTAAATATTCGCAGGCAAATCCACAACTTAATACTGGGAATGCCTGTTAAACATCTTAGATTCACAAGTACCGATTTGGGTAGTGAACACTTCGATGAACGAAACCTGTTACCTTTACAACAGTTGACAACGAAGATGAGATGGTCAGGGATAGACTAGACAAACACGGAATGTAACTTGAACACAACACATCCTCCAAATACGAACCTGATTGAACGAAATAATGATAATCAAATCCTTGATGACAGCAACACTCATAACAGTGACAAAACAATTACATTGACAATCATGTTACGTTATTTTTAAAATGTTTCCTTTTCTTTTTCATAACCTCTTTAACACACTACTTCTCCGCTGCGAAGCGCGGGTATTTTGCTAGTGTTGCATAATCACAATGAGGAAACCATCAGTATCACTGAAGGTCATAGAATGCAAGTGAATAGAAATGAGTTTTTCATCTTGTTTTGAACAGTTCAATTATAGACGACTCCTTTATGTGATGAGGTAAAGAGTTCCACAGGCGAGGAGCGGCAGCTGAAAAAGACCTATCCCCCTTAGTTTTACATTTGATACAAGGGACAACAAGAGACAACTGACAAGAAGATCTAAGCACTCTAGATGGCTGGTGTAAAGCACACAATTCAGATAAATAGGCAGGAGCAAGCCCATGTAAAGATTTAAAAACTAGCAACAAGATTTTAAAATCAATTCGAAAACTGATGGGCAGCCAGTATAAAGAAGCTAATATTGGGGAAACAGAATCATACTTTCTTGCGCCAACCAGGAAGCGAGCAGCAGCATTCTGGACCAACTGTAACCTGCGTATCAGGGATTTGCTAATCCCAGAATACAGCGAGTTTCAGTAATCAAGGCAAGAAAAGATAAAAGTATGAGTAGCTTTCTCAAGATCCCTAGAAGATAAAAAAGGCTTGATCTTACCTAATAGACAAAGCTGGAAAAAGCAACTCTTTGCTACAGAATTAACCTGTTTATTAAAAGAGAGGTTATTGTCAAAGATAACACCAAGATTGCAGACTTGAGGTCTGCAAAAAAACAGACAAAGAGCCGAGAAGTTTAATAACAATTTGGGCTTTAGCTGATGGACCCACTATAAGCACATCCGTTTTATTTTGATTCAGATCAAGAAAATTATTAGCCATCCAGGATCTTAGTTCAGAAAGACAGTTGTGCAGTTGATTTATTGCAGAGTTGCAGACAGGAATATAAACCTGAATATCAAAATCAGAGCAGTGAAAAGAAATGTTAAATTTCCTAAAAATAGCTCCAATAGGGTGAAGGTATATAGAGAATAAAATAGGACTCAAAATGGATCCCTGTGGAACACCACATTTAAGAGGAGCAGTAGACAAAAAAGAGGAATTTAAAGTCACTGAAAAGTGTCTACCAGTTAGATATGACCTGAACCAGTTAAGAGCAGCCCCTTTAAGCCCAACAAGATGTTCAAGCCGCAACAGCAATATCTTATGGTCAATAGTGTCAAAGGCAGCAGACAGGTCAAGGAGAAGAAGGACTGCAGTGCCACCTGAGTCATTAATAATGGAGATGTATTGAATACTTTCAGGAGAGCCGTCTCAACACCATGAAAACGCCTAAAGCCAGATTGATAGATCTCAAATGAATTATTGGAGTTAAGGTGATCAACCAATTGATTATAAATAATTATTTGTAGAATTTTAGCCAGAAATGGCAGTTGGGAAATCGGGTGAAAATTGGCTAAAACTCCAGGATCTAATTCTGCCTTTTTTAGACAGGGACACACCACAGAATGTTTAAAAAATGAGGGCACAAAACCCTCACTAATAGAATCATTGATAATGGCTTGTAAAGATGGACCCAAAACATCAAAGGCTTCCACTACGAGGTGTTGTGGAACAATATCAAGAGGGCAGAGAGCTGGTTTAAGGGTGTCAATACTTCTTTTGAACTGTGAAAGTGAGACAAGATCAAAAGATAACAGTAGGAAGTTCATAGCCAGTTTGAACAATGCCACAGCGGATAGTATCAATTTTGCTGACAAAGTGCTATTTAATCCCATCACAGAATGAGGGTGAATGACCACATTAATTGAATTAAATAAGACCCTAGGATTGTTAGAATGATGGGATACTAAATCAGCAAAGAAATCTTGTTTCGTTTTCTTAACTGCAGCCTGGAATTTGAATAGAGAAGTCCTAAAAATCTGTTTAGAAACAATCAGTCCATCTTTTCTCCAACACCATTCCGCGGCTCGACAGATGTGGCGCAGCAATCACTTAGTTTCATTTAGCCAGGGAGCAGGTCTTCCCATATTACAGCATATCTTGAGCAGAGCAACTGAGTCTAAATCAGTTTTACAAGAGGAATTAAGTTTTAAGACAGAATCATCGATACCATCATTTTGGACATGCACATCAAGATTAGAGAATATAGTTTTAAAATTGGATATAATAGAAGAATTTAAAAAGCGAGAGCAGCGTGGAGGACAGCTAGTAGTCGGGACATCAACGGTAATATTCTAATTCATCATTATAGAAAAATGATCAGTGAAAGAAACATCAAATAAATCAGTATCATTAACTGAAATATCACATGTAAGAACGAGATCAAGGGTGTGACTGAGAGAGTTAGTTGGCGTATTAATTACTGGATAAAATCAAATGAATCCAATAGTGATAAAAAGTCATTAACTAAAGGTTTCGATTGACAACAAACGTGAATGTTAAAATCATCAACAATAAATAATTTTCCATGAGAGAGGGTCATATCAGCCAGGAGATCAGAGAATTCAGAAATGAAGATATCATTAATTACAGGAGGCAAACAACAAAGAAGGGGAGCTACACAGCTGCACTCTCACTGCCTGATAACTGCTTCCAAGCCTACAACCTACATATTAGACCCGATACCATCTTATCTTTTTAAATAACTGTCTTCTGTTTTGATTGGTCCTAGTTTGAATATTATTAATAAGTCACTATCCATTGGTTCTGTTCTGACTTTGAATAACTATTGACCAATTTCCAATATTTCTTTTATGCCCAAATTATTTGAAAGGGCTGTCACTGATCAACTTAATGCATACTTGTCTGACATTAATCTTTTTGACAAATTTCAATTGGCTTTCGGTCTCGTCTTTCAATAGAAACTGCTTTGACCAGAATAATCAATGATGTGCTGATCACTGTTAATTTGAATTTGATGTCAATGTTGCTGCTTCTTGACCTAAGTTTCTTAAAGAAAGCTCACTTTCTTTGTGGTGGCGGCCTGTGCCACCACCACCTACTCAAAGCATCATGATGCACAAACATTTATGGACTGAAAGCCAGAAGTCTACGTGACCATCATCATCAGGTCCTTCCATGAAAACCCTAAATACAAAGAGGATAGTTTGACTTATGTTAGGTAGATTGCCCAGAGGGGACTGGGCGGTCTCTTGGTCTGGAACCCCTACAGATTTTATTTTTTTCTCCAGCTTTTGGGTTTTTTTTTTGTTGTTTCTGTCCACCCTGGCCATCGGACCTTACTTATTCTATGTTAATTAATGTTGACTTATGTTTATTTTTTATTGTGTCTTCTATTTTTCTATTCACTTTGTAAAGCACTTTGAGCTACATTTTTTGTATGAATATGTGCTATATAAATAAATGTTGATTGATTGATTGATTGATAAGTGCTGCTTTTGACACCGTTTTACACTTTTAAGCTGCTTGGTATCCAGGGGACGGTACTTTCATGGTTTCATTGTTATTTAGCAAACAGAATTCAACATGTAAGGTAAAACAATGCAATTTCTGAATTTTCTAAAATAAAGTTTGGTGTACCCCAGGAATCAGTTCCTGGCCCTAAGCTTTTTCCACCTATATGCTTCTCCTTGGTAACATCATTTGTAAATATGGTGTTAATTTTAATTGTTACACTGCTATATATACCTGTAAAGCCAAATGACCTTTCCAAACTGCCAAATTTAGAGGCATGTCTGTCGCAAATTAAAAAATGGATGAGTTTGAACTTTCGGCTCTTAACTGCCGATAGAACAGAATTATTGGTTGTTAGACCAAACAAATATGGACATCTATGTGAGAGCTTGAATGTTAATATTGATGGCTACTCAATCTGAGAAAGCTCAACTATTAAAAATCTTGGAGTAATTTTCGATAATCGTCTCACACTCCAGTCTAATACCAAGGTTATTACTAAGACAGGGTTTTTTCATCTTAGTAATACTGCATGAATCCATTCTATGCTATCTTTGCATGATGCTGTAACATTGATACATGCATTTGTTTTGGGTTGATTATTGTAATTCTCTTTTCTCTGGTCTTCCTAGTTGTGCCACTAGAAGTCTTCAGCTCATGCAGAATGCTACAGCTAGAATATTGGCAAAACTGAAAAAAATTGAGCATATAAAACCCAATCTAGATTCCCTTCACTAGTTACCAGTAGAATCAAGAGCTGATTTTAAGTTCTTCTTTACCATAGTTGGGCTTGCATGACTTGCATCTCTTTACTAAGCAAAGTTAATTACACCATACACTCTGGTATGTCCTCGTCACTCTCTTAATGCTGGTCCTTTGGTCATTCCCTCAGTTAAGAAAAAAATCAGCTGGTAAAACAGCATTTGCCTATTGTGCACCTTCTCTTTGGAATGGCCTGTCATTATGTGTAAGAGAAGCAGACTTAATTGAAACTTTTAAATCAAGACTTAAAACCTACCTTTACTCCCTTTATGACAATGTGCCTTAGATTTCGGTCAGGTCTATCATCCTTGAAATGTTCCTTATTATATTATTCTTTTGTTGGCATATCTTAACTTTTAACGTTTTAATGTTATTTTTGTTGTGTTCCTTCCAACTCTGACAAATAACTACAGAGACACAGGTTAAATCAACATGCTCTTTACTTAATTTCGGATATGTGTTACCAACACTTCCTTTTTCCCACAAGGCTTTAGGGTATTAACATTGCTACTTAACAAAGGCAAGATACATAACATATTCCTCCCCCTTAAAAGAAAAGCGCACATTTTGTTGAGCACAAAAACAATAAATCCAAGTTGAACCATTTTTTTTGTTTGTTTGTTAAGGAAGAGGGTAATTTACTGTCCCATTTTTCCCCCTTTTTATTAATTTTATTGCAATCCGTACAAAGCCATCAAGTTTTTACAAAAGAAAAATTAAGTTAAGAACAGGCCGATCCCCACCCTGAGAGAGAGCAAGCCAAGCGTGAAATTTAAGGCTTGTAAACATACCTAAATTAATAAATTCTCTGTGCTTTATGAACTTATTTTAAAATATTACTGATTAGATCCTGCCATGTTTTGAAAAAAGTCTGTACGGATCCTCTAACTGAGTATTTGATTTTTTCCAATTTCAAATAATATAACACATCAGTTTCCCACTGACTTAAAGAGGAGAGTTTGGGTTCTTCCAGTTTATGAGAATAAGTCTGTGTGCCAAAAGTGTAGTGAATGCAATCACAATTTGTTTGTCTTTCTCCACTTTAAGCCCCTCTGGAAGAACCCCTAACACAGCTGTTAATGGGTTAGGAGGGATTGTGAGTCCAAGGCTGTCTGAAAGGTAATTAAAATTTTTGTCCAGAATAATGTTAATTTGGTGCAGGCCCAGAACATGTGACCCAGTGAGGCTGGGACTTGTTGCAGCGTTCGCAGGTTGGATCATGCCCTGGAAACATTTTGAGAGTTTTAGTCGAGACAGATGTGCTCGATATATAATTTTGAGTTGTATAATTGTATGCTTTGCATATGGAGCTCGAGTGAATTCTCTGCATTGCTACTTTCCACTCCTTTTCTGATATATTAATTGAGAGATCTTTTTCCCAGTGTCCTCTTGGATCTTTGAAAGGGAGGGATTGTAAAATGATTTTATATATTGTAGAGATGGAGTCTAAGTCCTTGAGATTGAGCAATATTTTTCCAGCATGGATGAGGGTGCAAGATGAGGAAAATCTGGAAGGTTCTGTTTAACAAAGTTCCTGATTTGAAGATAGTGAAAGAAATGTGTAGCTGGAATGTTAAATTTGGAATGTAATTGTTCATAGGATGCAAAGACGTTGTCTATATAAAGATCTCTAAGCAAGTTAATTCCAAATTTTTCCAGATATTAAAAACTGCATATGTTTGTGAAGGTTGAAAGAGGTGGTTCTCTTGCAGAGGTGCCACAGATAGAAGCTTCTCCGTCTTAAAATGCTTTCTACATTGGTTCCAGATTCTAAGTGAGTGGAGCACAATTGGGTTATTTGTATATTGCCGATAACGTGTGTTTATTGGAGCACAGAGCAAGGAATACAAAGAAGTACTGCAGGATTTTACTTCTATTGCGGTCCAAGCCTGTGTATGTTCTTCTATTTGTGTCCAGGTTCTTATCGCCTGTATATTTGCTGCCCAGTAATAAAACTGGAAGTTAGGTAGAGCCATGCCGCCTTCTGCCTTTTGTCTTTGTAGGGTCGCTCTTTTGATGCGTGGATGTTTTGAATTCCAAATAAATGAGGTTATTGTTGAATCTAATTGCCTAAAGAATGATTTATTAATGTATATTGGAATGTTTTGAAATAAAAAAAGGAGCTTAGGAAGAATATTCATCTTAACAGTGTTAATTCTTCCAGCTAGTGTGAGATGAAGGGTTGACCATCTATGCAAGTCTTGTTTAATTTTTTCCATGCAGACGGCGAAATTTTGTTGATATAGAGCTTTATGTTTACTTGTGATGTTTACCCTAGGTATTTAAACTGTTCTGCAATAATAAAAGGTAGGGTATGTAATCTAATATTATATGCTTGAGAATTCACTGGGAAGAGTACACTTTTATTCAGATTAATTCTGAGACCAGAGATCTTTTGAAATTCTGTGAGTGCTGCTAAGACTGCAGGCACAGAATTTTCTGGGTCCGATATATACAGTACCATATCATCTGCATATAATGAGATTTTCTGTTCCAGTCCTTCTCTGCTAATCCTCTTTATCTGATCAGTATTTCAACAAAGTATTGCCAGTGGTTCAATGGCAATGCAAACAACAGCGTGACAAGGGCATCCTTGTCTAGTACCACGTTCTAGTTTAAAGTAGTCTGAGCAAATGTTGTTGATGCAAACTGAAGCTTCTGGGTTAGTATACAGTAATTTAATCCATGCACAAATGTTCGGGCCAAACCCAAACTTCTCCAATGTAGTAAAAAGGTATTTCCATTCAATCATGTCGAATGTTTTTTCTGCATCCAACGATAATAATATTTCTGGGGTGTTTGATTTAGTTGGTGAGTATATTACATTAAACAGGAGTCGAAGATTTGAAGATAAGTGTCAGCCCCTAATAAATCCAATTTGGTCTTGTGATATTACCGAGGGGAGCACTTTCTCCATCCTTCTAGCTATGATTTTAGAGAGTATTTTAACGTCGTTATTCAGAAGTGAAATTGGTCTGTATGATGCACATTGTAATAAGTCCTTATTTTGTTTTGGAAAAATGGTGATTAGTGCTTGGCGAAAGGTTAGAGGAAGAGATTGGTTATCTCTGGCTTCTGTAAATGTTGCTAGTAGGAGGGGAGCTAGCTGAGCGGAGAATTTCTTGTAAAATTCTGCAGGGTAGCCATCAGGGCCTGCTGCTTTCCCACCTTGGAGTGACTTTATAGCATCTAGTAATTCTGATAACACCAGAGGTTTATCAAGTTCCTCCGCACTAACAGTGTCTATTTTTGGTATCCGTAATGTAGAGAAGAGCCAAGCAAAATGACACCTTTTATTGGCTAACTAAAAAGATTACAATATGCAAGCTTTCGAGGCAACTCAGGCCCCTTCTTCAGGCAAGATGTAATACAGAAACAGAAGTTTCCTGTGTTTATATCCACACACTAGGACAAGAAACAACAAAGATAAATCTTTAAAGGAAAAATCTTAAATGTAAAAAATTAATAGGTTCACTCAGGCTAAGATTAATTTAACAAGAGAGAGAAGAACAATGTATGGTCAAGAGATTTTTGGATAAGATAACTGTCCAACAAAGTCCTTTGAAATCTGTGATGAGTTATTCAAAACAATATGGGTCTGTAGACAGGTTATCTGTGTCAGTCTGAGAGATGCAAACAGTCCTCATACCTGGCTATAAAACTCTTGTCTCTATTCAAGCCATGCTGTAATGTATTAAATTTTAACACGAGCTTAACCTCCCATTCTTTTCTCTCTTGCTGTGTTTTGAAGTTGCCCATAAGCACTGTGACTTTAAAGACCCTCTCACAGTGTCCATGGCTGTTGAAGTGGGCCGCTACAGGAACATCTGTGTTGCCATGTTTAATGTGGAATCTGTGCAAATTCATTCTCTGGAGGAGTGTTTGTCCAGTTTCTCCCACATAGAGTTCAGTGTCAGGACATTTTATGCAGAGAATTAGGTAGACAACATTGGATGATCTGCAGGAAAATGATCCCTTTATGTGATGTTCAAGTCGGCAGTGTAGTATAACTATACGGTCTGTATTGTAGATGTGGGCACACGTTTTACATCTTTTCTGTAGGCAGGGAGATGTGCCATTTGCTGTCAGTTCATTTAGGGAGCTTCGGACAATAAGTTGCTGAAGGTTTGGTGGTTGACTGTATGCCAGGAGGGGAGGTTCAGGAAATACATTTTTCAGTGTTTGGTCGCTGTTTAGCATTGGCTGAAGTTCTTTTATAATTTTTCGAAGTGTTTCAAGATGTGGGTTGTAGGTGACAACAAGAGGGATGCGGTTCTTGTTGTCTTTGTTTTTATATTCTAGAAGGTTGTCTCTGGGTATGGCAGTAGCTCTTCTTATATGAGTGTCTGTTGTTTTGGGGGTATAACCTTGTTTGATGAAATCTTGTCTGAGCTCCTGTAGTTGTTGATCCCGGTCTGTCAGGTCTGAGCAAATACGATTGTATCGAATTGCTTGGCTAAAAATAATGGAGCGCCTTATATGCTTGGGGTGGAAGCTGTCACTTCTTAGGTAGGTCTGTCTGTCTGTTGGTTTGTGAAAAACAGAAGTTACAAGGGTGTTGATTTTTAGTTGAAAAGTGGTGTCAAGGAAGCTGACTTCTGTTTTTGAGTAATTCAGCTTCAGCTTTATGTTGGGGTGAAAAGAATTATATTCATTATGAAAATGGAGGAGGTCCTTCTCACTGGCAGTCCAGATTATGAAGATGTCATCTATGTAGCGGAGATATAACATTGGTTTTAAGATGGACATTAACATGAAATCTTCCTCCAATTTTGCCATAAATAGGTTTGCATAGTGAGGTGCAAACCGACAGCCCATTGCAGTCCCCATTTGTTGCAAGTAGCAATCTTGTCCAAAAGAGAATAGATTATGTGTCAGAGTGAATTTTATCATTTCTATTACTGACTTTGTGGGTAAATCATGTTGTCTGAGGTACTTTTCACATGCCAATATGCCATCATCGTGGGGAATGTTTGTGTACAGAGCCTCAACATCCATTGTGGCCAGTAAGGTTCCCTCAGGTAAGGGGCCTAAAGCAGACAGTTTTTTTACGAAGTCAGTGGTGTCCTGGATGTAGCTGGTTGTGTTGCAGGCCAGGGGTTTAAGAATGTGTTCCACCAGGCCTGAAACCTTTTCTGTAAGGGAGCCAATTCCTGAGATGATAGGCCTTCCTGGGTTCCCTTCTTTGTGGATTTTAGGAAGCATGTAGAAGTAACCCATTTTGGGGTTATCAGGAATTAAACTGTTTACATGATCCCTGATGTCAAGAGTAAAGCTACTTACTATCTTTTTTAGTTCCTTTTTGTAGAGATCTGTTGGGTCTTCTTGCAGTTTGTGATAATGCATAGTATTGGACAATTGTCTTTGTGCCTCCTGTATATAATCTGATGTGTTCATGATGACTAAAGCACCCCCTTTGTCTGCTGGTTTGACAATGATTTCTGTATTTTCCCTTAGTGAATGTATGGCTCTCCGCTCATCCCCAGTAATGTTTTCTATTCGATTTTTCTGCCTGTTTAAGATCCCTGTTTTCACTCTCTGTCGGAAGCAGTCTATATAGTTATCCAGGGTAGAGTTTCTGCCAGCTTCTGGTGTCCATGTGGATTTACTGGTGGGGTTGTTGTAACTGCTTGTTGTTGGTTCCTGTGTGTTGCCCTAGTACTACTGGTATCTGTAATGTATCCAGAAATGCATTAAATTGTGTATTGTCTTCTTTAAACTCAGTAGTATATTGGGATTTATAGTAGTCTCTGAAAGTGTGCATTATATTTTTGTGTTCAACGATTTTATCTTCGTTCGTGTTGGTGATTACCTTGCTTGTGAATTTGTTGAGCTAAAAGCTTATTAGGTTTCTCTCCATGTTCATAGTAATGATGTCTGGATTTATAGATTAGTTGTTCAGTTTCTTTAGTTGTCAAGAGGTTTAATTATGAATGTAGAGCTTACTGTCCCATTCTTAAAAGTGATTTTTATAAATTTAGACAGTTAGGAGGTCATCTATGTTGAGCAGGATAACAACATTCAGTGTGAGCATCTGATGAAAGTGAAATAGTTGAGGGAGATTTTCTAGACTTTAATTCAACATGCATTTGGAGATATGCCTGGGACAGATCTATATTGCTGAATTTCTATCCTCCAGTTAGGCCTGCAAACAAATCAGCTATATGCTGAAGTGGGTACTGTTCTACAGACAACACAGGATTGATGGTCACCATAAAGTCCCCGCATATACGAACTGATCCATCTTTTTTAATCACAGGTACAATAGGAGTAGCCCATTCGCTTACACTCACAGGTTCTAGAAAACCAGAGTTAACTAAGGAATCCAGTTCAGCTTCAACCCTTGGTTGAATAGCATAAGGAATTGGTCGGGCCTTCAGAAATTTTGATTGACTGTTAGGTTTAGTGGCAAGTCTGACAGTGATGTCCTTCATGCTTCCTAGCTCACCAGAAAGCAACTCATCATATCTATCAAGTACTGCATCCAACTTTGTTTCTCCTCTGAGCAGCATACAAACATTTGGCCAATCCAATGTGATTTTATTTAACCATAATCTTCCCAATAATGATGGGTAATCTCTCCACTGCATAAAGTGGTAAACCGGCTTTCTGCCCATTCAACTGAACAGTCACCTTAATCAGGCCTCTCACATTCACAGGTTCACCTGTGTATGTTTTTAGCAGTATATTACTTTTCTTTAGTGAAAGGTGCCTCAGGAACATGTAGTACGCTTTATCTGACACGAGAGAAACATCCACCCCTGTGTCCAGTTCCATGCATACTTTTTGTCCTTCCAACAATGGAGATACAGTACCTGGTATCCCTGTGCGCCACCTTGAAGACTCCTAATGTTGTTTCTAATTCTTGCGGTTGCACCGAATGAACTTTTTTCTTTTGAATAAATGCTGCCTTTTTACTTTCATGTCTAAAATATCTCTCTGTAGCTTTCTTGGATTTACATGCTCTCTCGATGTGACTTTTTTTTCCATAACTCCTGCAGTCTAGGACTTTAAACCTGCACTCTGAAGCTAAATAACCTTGTCATCCTTAATGATAACATGGCCCTCTACCAGCGTCCTTGCTCTTTATATTTACTTTATGAATTTGCCCAGTTATGCTTAACTGCTGAGCCTCTTTAGCTGCCATTTCCATATACACACTTATTTCAATTGCCTTTGCAAGGGTTAGGCTACTTTCTGTCAGAAGCCATTTTTGTATGGCTTCACTTCTCAGTCAACATACCAGCCTATCACGGATTGTGTCATTGAGCACTTCACTGAATTCACAGTGTTCTGATAACTTCCTTAGTGCTGCCACAAACATTGTTACTGATTCCCCTTCCTCTTGATCTCTCTTGTGGAACCTAAACCATTCAAAATTATAACAATCTGAGGATATGATTTTTCTCCAGGCTTATCTGGTTGCACAAGACTATGCAGTTAGTTGAACGTTTTTGCTCCCATAACAATTCAAAAATTAGGAACTAATTTTTCATCTGTAATATTGATTGCTTTAACAAAGCACTCAAAACGCTCCGTATGCGAGTTTTACTGCTCCAAGTTCTCATCGAAAGGTCCAATTACTCTGATAACACCGGCCATCTTAAACTTGCAACCGTATCACAGTCACTCTTACTTCACAAGAAGGTGATTTAACTTCCGAAGAAACTTTTTTTACAATTATCCGTACTCACGTCTTCTACTCTGTTCCTGCCATGCTTCCTTTGGCATCTTTTTTTTCGATTTATCATCACAATTTCTTAATGGAGTATTATTCGTCGCTCCTTTATAATTATTACCACACACCGTGTGAATTGAGACTTCCTTGTCGCCACTTTTTCTTGTGTTCCTTCCCACTCCAACAAATAATAACTGCAGAGACACAGGTTAACTGAAAGTGCTTTTTAATAAATTTCGGATGTGTGTTACCAACATAGACATACAGTATATAGGTAGACGCGGCATTCACTGTGTTGCCCAGTCGACACGATACGTCAGTGCATCCGCCATATTGTGAGTGGCAAAAGTGCCATTTAAACTAATACAGGTAGACGTGAAAACCGGGTTTTCTAAAGAAAAATAACGTTTAAAACAGTATTGTTTACATACAACAGATTTTGGCGAATCGTTTAAATGTAATTATTTATATCCATTGTGGACTTGAACCCGGACACAGACAGATGGACATCGTTGGCTCCACCACACACCGTTTATTTACAATATTTACAGTGCACACAAACCCCAGTGCCTCCAGCACCGATCCCCCAAGTCCAGGCCACACAGTCCTTCGTGCCTCTCTCTCCTGGCCGCCTCCAGTCCTCTCTCCAGCTTTGTCCACTTCCACCCGACTTCCTCTATCGACTGAAGAGAGGCGGCCCCTTAAATAGGAACCCGGATGGGCTCCAGTTGCTTCCCGGCACTCCTCCGTAAACACACCCCAGTGTGTCGGAAGTGCCGGCTGCGCACCCGGAAGCCGTCTGGGTGTCCCCTGTCGTCTTCCCCCCAGCACTTCCTGGTGTGGCGGTAGTGCTGGGCTCCAGGGATATTCAGGCACTGGGGCCCCGCCTGGCGGTGGCCATGGGTCCCTACAGGGTTGGGCTTCCAAGCCCTTTACCCGAGGCCCCCAACATAATGAGGGCGGACGCCCCCTCGCAGTCTGGAGGAGGCACAAGCCCTCCTCCGGTCCTCCTAGGCATCCCGGCCGGGCTCCAGCCCCGGCCAGATGCCACACCATTTATACACTAATAATGGCAATTATTAAATAATAATAAACATATCCATCGCTTACAACTTCTTAACCTGTTCTAAATCCACTGAACATATTACACCTATTATCTCTCAACTTCACTGGCTCCCTGTTCACTACTGACTACAATACAAAATACCGCTCTTAACATTTAAAGCTCTCCAGTGTCTTGCTCCCTCCTACCTTACTGATCTCCTACAGACTTACACTCCTTCTCGCTCACTCAGATCCTGTAATTTGAGAGTATTCAGTCTGGCAATATGGTGCAGCCTTAGTTTGTGGAAGACAGACACAACTAAAGAAATGAGCATAAAATGATGGTTGTCAATTTCAAACTGTGTTTCCTCAATGTGCTCCTTGAGAAAAAACACATCATCTGAACCAATCTCAGCCTGAAGAAACTGATTGATCAAAGATACACTGACAGCTCGCTCTAATGTGGACTGTCGGATAACACTCTCAGTTACTTTGACCACCTTAACTGTACCCTCAGAAGGAATCATTAAACCTCCTTTGTTTTTTAATGTGAGCAAGTGGTAGCTTTGATCATATGATGCCAGTACAGCATCTGTTACCAAACTAGCACAGCACACATCAGAGGACAGCTTTCTCAAAATCCTGTCTAAGGGCTACCTCCCACTGCTTCCTGAGGTGGATTTCTTTGGGAAACCTTCAAAGTTTGAGAAATGTTAACAGCTAACAACAATCTACATAGTTAGTGACTAAATACGTTTAGCCAAAACGTTGTTTGGAGGCTCACTTGAGCACATAAATGCATAGCTTTGTTAGCTTAGCCTGGCATAGCTAAAGTTAAGATTATAAAACGGGGTTTTCTAATGGCCAAATATAACCAAAACAATTGTTCAGCCTTACCTATGAAAGTAATCCCCCGGGATCTGGTTTAGAGCGTACAGTGGTTTGTACAGTCCCAAGCAGCACATGCGTGAGGCATCTTTATCCACTACTTCACTCCACAGCAGTGCCACTCGCAATATGGCGGCAACGTTGACGTACAATGCTGCTGGTCATGTGCCGTCTAGTAATTCTATGTCTATGGTTACCAATTATTTTTTCCCACAAGGCTAAGCACACAACATTTCTTTATGTAAATTAGAGTATTAACATTGCTACTTAACAAAGGCAAGATACATAATTTTATTCCAATTTTATTAGTTATTGTTCCTTTAACATTGATGTTATTTTATTTTAACTTCTGTTTTATTTGCTTATTTTATATCATGTTTCATGTATTCTTCTAATTTGCGCAGTGTATTGGGACCACACTGCATGGTGATTTTGCACTTTAAATAAAGTTGATTGATTGATTGATTGATTACCCATGGTCCAGGGGTTGGGAGCATCCATGAAGCCTGGAATGAAAAGTTTTCGAGAGGATGGGGCCCATAGGGACTGCTTATGTATAGGGCTCAGAGTTCTGTGCTGCACCGTTGGCTTTCAGTAACTTAAAGCAAGATGTACTAAACTGGAACTGTTCTAAAATATTTGTATGTTTCTTCTAATACTGTCTGGTGTAGCTGTTGTATTTAATAAAGATACACTATAAGACTTTTATTGATCACATTCTTTCTGTCGCATATTAGCTGCCTTATTTTTAATGATCAGCAGTTTTTGTTTCCTTAATATACTAAAATCATAAAACTTTCACCCCATTCTTTTATTGTAGAATTATATTGGGAATACATCTACAATCATATTTTGCATCATTCTACTATGTGTTGGAGCCCAAAAATTCAATCCCACAAAGATATAATTATATTATACAAGTGTTAAAAGTATTTTACAGATGACATACCTGCTTCTATAGATGATAAAGATGGTTGAGAGTCAGAACATAAACTTAAATATCATTTACATGCAAATAACCACTTGCTCAGGTTCTTTGCTATTCAAATAGCAAAATAAGTTGTGTTGAGTGTTACTTCACAACCACTTAGATTCCTAGCTATGCTTCTCTGGGGCCAATATTGTGGCAAAGCAGTTGACCCAGATAATGTTTCCTCCTGCATCAAAACATAAAAATGGATATCTTAAGTAATTTTTGTAGATTTTAACTACACAATTAAAAATGTTATACCAGAATTTCTTTAAAAGAATCTGTATACTGTGTAATTATCACCAAAATTTGGAAAACCTAAGTCACCCAAAATAATATCCCTAAAAGTCCTCCTCTCTACCACACTAATTGGTAACCTATTCCATTTGTCTGTGGTTCTCTGCGTGAGGAAATATGTCTTAATGGCTGTGCCAAATTTACCCTTAACAAGTTTCCAACTGTGTCCATGTTCTTTTCAAACTTGTTTTAATGTAACATTTTTGATTCACTATATAATTTCATAATTTTAAACACTTAAATCATGTCTGCTCTTATATTTCCTTTTGCTTAAGTTGAAAAAACTCATCCCCTGCAGTCCTGGTATCAGTCTAATCTACTGATACTCTGTATGTTCAATTCTTCATAATAACTATTCACAGTGGCTCCAAAATCCATACTGACCCCTACTCTCTCTTCTGTTTCTTTTTCCGGTTTCACCTACTGAAAGCATCATGATGCACCAACATTAATGGACTGAAAGCCAGAAGTCTACGTGACCATCATCATCAGGTCCTTCCATGGAAACCCTAAATACAAAGAGGACTTTTTGACTTATGTTAGGTAGATTGCCCAGAGGGGACTGGGCGGTCTCGTGGTCTGGAACCCCTACAGATTTTATTTTTTCTCCAGCCTTTGGAGTTTTTTTTTTGTTTTTTCTGTCCACCCTGGCCATCGGACCTTACTCTTATTCTATGTTAATTAATGTTGACTTATGTTTATTTTTTATTGTGTCTTCTATTTTTCTATTCATTTTGTAAAGCACTTTGAGCTACATTTTTTTGTATGAATATGTACTATATAAATAAATGTTGATTGATTGATAATCTCCTCACCAGTACATTATAAAACTTGAGCATAACCTTCTTGGACGTGTACTCCACACATCATGATATGTAAGCTTATGTTCTGTTTGACTTCTTAACAGCTTCTAAACACTGTCTGGAAGTTGATAGCAAGTAAACTACGACTCTTAAATCCTTCTCATAAGGTGTACTTTCAAGATTTTGACCTCCCATTGTTTATTCAAATCAAATATTTTTGCTGCCTAATGAAGGAGAGATTTAATTTGGTCAGTTATTGTTTTTTTTGGTAAGGCTCCTATTTTATTTACCTTCAAATATTCTCTGGTAATTAGACTTATATCAAGGTAACTGAAGCACACTCATTTTAGGAAACAGAATAACACAATTTATTGAAACACAAGAAATATAGAAACATGATAACTGTGAATGTACAGTACATTGAGATATAAGACAGGACTCAGACAAACATGTAACATAGAGAGGCAAGCTGTTTACTGAATAAAGTTCTAGTTTGTCTTGGCAAAAATAAAAGTTTTATAATGCCAAGTCTTCAAAGATAAAATGTGGGATGTTGTGAGGAGTTTTGTTGCAGCTCCGGGTTCAAGTGGAGGATTCTTCTTGCATTGCAGTGTACTCTTTCATTTTTCTGCATGATCCTTTGTCTGTAATGTTCTGTGATGCTACTTGTTCAGCTCACTTTCTGCTGTGTCTACTGCTACTTTATAGGGAAAAGCATTACTCTTTCTGGCATGAAAGTTTAGATGCTGAAGTTCCCTTCTTGAAGTAATGGCTGCTTATTAGCAGACTTGATCTCAGCTTGTAGCTCCCCAAACTGCTCATTAGCTTTCTGGTTTCAGATAGAGGTTTTAGAAGGTCATTTTGCATAGTAATAGGAGAATTCTCAGGGGAGTTTACTCAGAGTTCCTGAGAATTCTCTTGACCAAGTGCCCAGAGATTATCCCTAGATAGGATCGTAATGGTACAAGATCTAATAAGGCTACTGTTACTACTTATAAGGTTTAATTTTTTCCAATCAACTTTAAGATACTTGCTATTCCTTCTTAAATCACTTCTTGTTTTGCCCCCACAAACAACACTACAACATTAAACAAATCTGGTATAGATATTGACAAAAGACATTAAAGAAGTAATACCCCATCTCATTAATTATATTTTACAGTCTTGGTTCCTGCTGGTATTTAAAATCCTTTAGAAAATCTTGAGCTTGTCTCAAATATGGATCAAATAGGCCATGCATATTATGGCTCACCAGCTTGATCCTGCCCCACGGTATATACTTTCTATCATGACTGCTATGTTGATCGTTCCTTGTCTATCTTCCAAATTAAAGAAGTCATCCACAGGAAAAGTTCAATAATGTGAAAATATAATATACTAGTCCATGCTGTAAAAGCCTGCGGTCCTAGAAACTATTGAAATCATCAGAAAAAAAATTCAAATGTAGAGATGTCAGGTAATTGAAAGGAACTACTCTGGGAATCTCTCTCCTAGGATGTTAGCGGCTAAGCGACTTTGTCTTTCTTCTGAGGTTTTGTTTTGCTGATGTGCTGGCCTTGCTTGTGTTATTAGCGGCTAAGCCAGTTTTCTGTTTCCTTGGAGGTGGAGCCTTTACCCCGACTCCACTACTCACTTCCGGGCCAGGCAGACACACACACTTCCATGTGTAGACATTTATATATAACATATCCTTATTGTCTTTTGTTCTGGTAGGGGCAAACTTCAATTTTTCAACTGCAAACAGTTTACATTAAATTTTAATTATCTTGCTCAAATGAACCAGGATGAACCAACTTTACAGGACTTTATTTACAAGCATTGCAAGCATCCCTTTGTATTGTACTAGTAATTTATGTATTTGTTTCAGTTTGTTTTTCACTATCTTTACTACCTGGGAATGGGAAATAATTAAAACTGGTTCTATGACATCTGTGCTTAATTTGTAACCTGCAAACTGATGGATGGTGTAGGACTAGGAATTACTGAATTAGTTTACAGCTTGAGAAATGAAGAGCACAGAGGTACTTAAAACATCAAACGCTTTGATCAGAGTCATTCGTCATCAGGACAATATCTGAAAATTCCAGGTTTACATTTTAACATTAATATATACCTAGACTGATAGACCTAAGAGAAGTAAAGATAAAGAAGAAATACCAACAACAGAAGGGTGACATCAGAGGTCAAGAGATGTGAGATCATCTGATTTGGATGTCAGAAAGTGCAACTATGAACAACGCTGATTGCTAAACCAAACGTTGCCAGGGACAACATTAACCCCTTTATATTTCTGATTTTCAATAAGCTTTTCTAAGACTGTTTAGATCTAGACTTTGCTATTTTATTTTCTATTATGTTTTCTTCTATTTGGAATTTGTATACATTAATAAATACCTTGTTGCTTTTATATTTTCTGTACTTTGTCTTTAATCTAGAGTGACTGAAATAGTAAATGGGCACCAAGTATGAGTTAGTAGCTACTGTTCTATTAAGGTTACTAAGGTTGCTCCTTAATAATTAGAACTGTGGTAAAAGCATATTGGTTAGTAAGTAGCATATAACTAAAAGAGTTGCACTTTTATGTGTGTTGCGATGATACCTGCATGTTTGTTAGAGCTGATGATACTGAATACCTATCTAGAGAATCTTATGCAGCATATCACAGAGTGACTGGCAATTGGCACCACTCGAGGCAGTGACAGTCTTGCATCTCTATACATATGCATGTGTAGTTGTGTCCTATGTGTAATATTTTAAGTGACTGGCAATTGATGCCACTCGAGACATTGACTGGATTAGATCGCTGTGTATATGTATACCTGGGTGTGTGTTAATCTTCAAGGGCAAGAGTGTATGAACCCAATAAACATTCTGGGTCTCACGAATTTCATGATAATATACAGTAGCTTCTGCAGTGGACTGGTGCCCTGCCCGGGGTTTGTTTCCTGCCTTGCACCCCGTGTTGGCTGGGATTGGCTCCAGCAGACCCCCATGACCTTGTAGTTAGGATATAGCGGGTTGGATAATGGATGGATGGATACAGTAGCTTTAATCTTCAAGTTTTCAGTTCTGTTAATCTTCCTTCTTCAGATAAAAAAAGATCTTGTAGTAGTTTTTTCTCTAAGTACAACTACGGAGACCTTTTAGAGATATTCTTGAAGTGAATTGTCTTTATTTTACTGTTTCACATTCCATTATAAAGGAAAGCAAATGTCAATACACAGATACATAAATGTAGCTATGGTATAGAATGAGTGCAACTGTTTTATGAATGGTGCAACCACATCTGTAGACTAGTATCAAAAAAAACAAAAATTAGCATCTTCCCATGGGTGCATTATTTTTTCCATCATAGTTGTTATTCATTGATTTATAGTTGTTGATTTATAGAGTCCATTTTGTGCCTTCTGGCTCAAATGTCTTATGCAAAGATGTCAGTGCAACTCTGATTTGCTTATTTGTTTTCAGAGGAAGTACAGGCTGGTCCTGGCATGAACAGCTCAGACACTTACTTTGGAATTCAAGCTAGGGAATGATGAAGCTAGAAGCCTGCTTCCTTGTTAAATCTGCTTTCTTAACAAGCCTGGATTGTTTCTAAAGCCTAGCACAATGAGCAGTGCTAAATTTGTCCTACATTTACTTACATTAACTTTTATCTGTCACAACTCTGCCCAAATGTCTATGCTGTACAAGCCCCTCGGTAATGATTCTATGGAATCTAGACTATCTGCCAATCCATCTAGCTTGATATCTTCGGCAAACTTAACAAGCTTGTTATTTACAATTCTATCCAAATCATTTATATATATATATTAAAAATAGCAATGACCCTGACACTGACTACGGAGGAGCACCACTCTTAATATCACTCAATTCAGATAAGGTTCCTTGCATCATAAAACTCTCCTTCATGTGTTTTAAACAAACACCCTGAACTTCCACTTCTTTTAATGCCCAACCTGTCATATGTATTACATGTCATTATATGATGATTTCTGAATTCAGGAAAAATAATATATTCTCCACATTTCTTTTTGTTGCCTCCTCATACAATTCCAGCAGGGTAGTAAAACACGACCTCTCTCATCTGAACCCATGCTGACTGTTCAGTAAAACGTCTGTTATTGCCATGTCTTGCTCTATCATTTCTTAATTAATTCCTTCCATTAACGTTCACCTAAGATGCACGATAAGCTCACCGGCTTATAATTACTTGGATCTGTCCAATCACCCTTTTATTAAAACAAGATATTTGCCATTTTATAGTTCTTCTAGAGTTCCCCAGTGTGCCAGTGACTTCCTAAAAGTATGCATCAAGTGTTTATATACATATTCACTAACTTCATTAAGTCCTCAAGGATAAACATTAGCTGGTCCTGGTTATTTTTAGTTTTCCACCCTTTTAGTCAAAGCAGTACATCACCCTCTACAATTTCCAAATCACTCAGTACCTTCTTAGTAGTCACATTTACTGTTGGGAGGTAATCCTTTTCCTCACATGTTAGACCTCAAAAAAATGCAAGTTTAGGGCATCTGTCTGTATATTTTAATTCTCTTTTACAGATCCTGATACACTTTACCTCCTTGACTGTTCTTTGAAATAACCTCCTTGGGTCATCTTTTTTCTTATCTGCAATATTCTTTTCATAACTGCCTTTTAGCTTCTCTAATATCCTTCTTAATTATTGCTCTCATATGCTCTATGATTAGCAATAGTGTTATTAGTCTTACACACCTAATAGAATTGTTTTTCCTTTGCAGCTTATTTTTTTTCTCTTTACTTACAGCACTGCAGAGTTTCTTTTTTTAATTTCTACTAATTGTGGAATGTACCTGCCCTGCATTATATGTAAAACATTTTTTAAACTGTTGCACTGCTCCTCGACTCTTTCTACACTTAAAAGTTTATTCCAGTCCATCTCTTGTAGACTTGTTGCATCTCTTTTTTTTGCCTTACCAAAGTTAAACTTAATAGTTTTCTGTCAAAACACTGAGAATTGTATTATATTACGGTCAATTGCCATAGTGGTTTAATCATTTCTATACCCTGAATTCAATTCTGACATTATAAAATCTATATATATATAAAAGTCAATGTGTGTATGTATGTTCCAGCATCACGTCCGAACGGCTGGAGTGATTTTCATGAAACTTGGTACACGTTCATCATTGGTTGACTAAAAATGCTGCAGGGTGAAATCAGCCGTAACCCACCCCCTTCTGAGTAGGGTGTGGGATGATCTTGCGGTCTTATATGCATGTTATCATCCAGTTGACACTTGGAACGACCACCAGAAGGCGAACTGGAGGTGACTGCCAGTATTCTTTATGTTTGAGCGCCACCGCACCCCCGTTGCTTTTGACATAAAATAGAGTTCTACGCGTAAAAGTGTGTGTGTCTGTCCGGCCCAGAAATGAGATGTAGAGTTGGGGTGAGGGCTCCAGCACTGAGGATACGCAAGCGAGGCCAGTACACCGGCAAAAGTAAACCTCCTAAGAAAGACAGTCACTTAGTTGCTAATGCACAAACAATGTGAGCACTTCAACATGAATCCTTCTAGCAGAGAGATGCCCAGAGTAGTTCTGATGATTTAAATACTTTCTAGGATCCCGTGATTTTAACAGCATGGGCTTAAACAGTTAATATATACCAGGCGACTGCCAGCATTCTTTATTTTTGAGCAGCACCACCCCCCTGTTGCTTTTCAAATAGGTTTGGCTAGTTCCGAGCGTCAACTAGATGATAACATACATACAAGACCGCAAGACAAGGACATTAGTGAGTCTTTGTTTCTTAATTAATTTTTCGTTTTTAATGTTGTGTTTTTTAATTATGTTTTTCTCAAACAGTTAAAAAAAAACATGAGGTCAAACTGGAGGTGACTGCCAGCATTCTTTATGTTTGAGAACCACCACGCCTCTGTTGCTTTTCAAATTAAATACAGTTGGCTGGTTCCGAGCATCAACTGGATGATAACATACATACAACACCACAAGACAAGCACATTAGTGAGTCTTTATCCATCCATCCATTATCCAACCTGCTATATCCTAACTACAGGGTCATGGGGGTCTGTTGGAGCCAATCCCAGCCAACACAGGGCGCAAGGCAGGAAACAAACCCTGGGCAGGGTGCCAGTTCACCACAGAAAACCCACGCAGAAACAGGGAGAACATGCAAACTCCACGCAGGGAGGGCCAGGGAAACGAACCCAGGTTTATTGTTTGATAATTTATTTTTATTTTTAAAGTTGTGTTTTTTTAAATGATGTTTTCTCAAACAATTAAAAAAAACTTTATTTTCCTCCTGGGTATGCTTGGTATTTCAGCTAGTACTATATAAAGACTGGCTTTTGCTGGTGGTTTAACATACTGTGTTAAACATTCTTAAAACTGCTGCTCTAGTATTCCACTATAGTTAGTCCAGTTAATATTTAGGTAGTTAAAGCCCCACGACAATAATATATCTCCCTATAAACTTGCATTTTTAATATCATTATAAAAGTGCCAACTGAAATTACTGTCTGTACTGGGCAGTCTATAGCACACTCCTAAAATAAGGCCTCTTCCCCCAATGCTTTCCATACAAATCCAGATCTCCTTGCTAAGATGTGGCCCATCACCCAATTGAAGAAGGCTTGCTTTTACATTCTATTTGACATAAAAGGTAACCCCATCATCTTTTCTATTCTGTCTATCCTTCTTAAAAATGTGTACAAATCTACGTTCTACTTGTCCCATCTTTGTTACATTTTCTGATTTCTTTATTGTTATAACACCTCCTGTTTTATTTTTTATATTTCAAGCATTGAGGGAAGCTATTTTTAATATGTACCTTATTTTACTTTTGCACTTAAAATTTAGGTAATAATTTATTTTACTATTCATATTTGGTTTTACGTTATTTTTTTCCCTTCATGTATAATTCTAAACCTATTACCAAGTTTAAACAATCCTCAACTAACCTACTCATATGCCTCCCCAACATATTGATGCCCCTCTGGTTCAAATGTAACAAGTCACAGTGGAACAAGTTCCATTAATTCCAAAAGGAGCTCCATTAAACTATACTTTTCTATCTTGCAGCAAGATCTGAGCCATGCATTAAGCCTCCTAATCACTTCAATGTTACCTGTGGAACTGGTAGAATTTTGGAGAAGACTACCTTGTCACTTCTGCTCCTCAGCCTATCATCTAACTCTTTAAAGTTGGACTGCAGAACTGAAAGCCTGTCATTATGTATGTCATTTGTTCCAAAATGGACAATAAAAATTGGATCTTCACTCAATCAGGGCAAGAACCTATCCACTCTTCCAGGGATGTCTCCCTCCTGTGCACCTGGAAGGCAACACACACTGCAAGACTACTGTCTCTAGAGCAAACTTGCACTTCAATCCCCCAAATAATCTAGTCCCCCACTATCTCAACCTCTCTCTTTTTGGGTACTGGTTTTGAGGTGCCCTTGGGACTCCACATATGTGCCACCTAACAGTTTTCAGAGACACCATCCTGCTCTGAAGGACCTGAAAACAGTTTGACATTTCCAATTCTGGGGTTGATGCCCCAAACCAGTGTGCACCCTTTGCCTTGTAGCTGTGCCCAATGCATCACTACCTGTCTGGTCTAGAGTCTAGCACCAAGCAACCTTAGGAGTACACATTATGTCTCTGACGGACACCACTTTTAACAATTTGTTGCTATGACACTGGTTATTTACTTACAGACTTTGGGTTTCCATAAGTATTTTCTGCCCCACCTTTGTTTTGAATCTAAGCAACATGCACCTTTTGCACATGATTCTCCCAAACCCTCAGCTAGCTTTGCTCCTGTGCAGATGAAAAAAGTAAAACCTTCTAAATGGGAAAAAAAGCTTTCTGCTTTCTTGCATGGCACCTTTGTGGCATCCAGAAAACAAGTTATTATGTGCAAAATGTGTACTTTAATTAACACTCACACAGCAGTAACACAAAACACTCAGCAAATCCATTGGTAAGGATGATGTCAGTATGTCTCACTCTCCCCAGCTGAGATCTCCAAATTTATTAGGAACAAATGCCAACCTGTATAACTGGTAAATTACCACTTAAGGGAGCTGAATCTACAAACAGATTTATCACTAGGTATGTTTTGTCTTGAATCCCTTTTCAATTTATACTGAAGACTGCACATTTATAGACCAATCCGTTTAATGCCTGATGATTTTTATGGTTGCCACCCTGAATAGTGGTGGCAATTAGGAGTATGTTGGTATAGTACAAAGTTGGCATTTCCCTATTCTGCTAGGGTTCTTAGTGTATAACTGTGTGTACACAAAAAAAAAAGTGTATGACCATTTCCACGCTCACTTCGAGATATAAAAACTAAACTTGGTGTAAAGCCATGCACATTTTCACAGCTGCCTCATACTGTGCATACAGCACCCAGCATCAAAGCATTGCTACTGTTTCTGTGTCGTTGAATTTCTTTTTCATATTCACACCCATAAGAATATAATGATGATGATGATGATGATGACTGGCTTCTAAGTTGATTTTGATCTCCAAGAGGTATTCCTCTTGAAGCTGTGTACTGAAATGGCATTGGCTTTACAAAGGCAGACTTTGAGGAATTGTGCTCTACCAGCTCCTTTGCAAGTTCTGTCCACCCTCAGGCTTCTAGGCAAAGTAGCTTTACAACTTGAACTGGCTGACTGATCAGGTATTTCACAATAATTACTGAGTTGCACCGTGCCAACTGTATGGGTTTGTATTATTTGCTTGTAATTCAGATATATGCACTGCAGCACCATTATCACCTGGAGTCATATCCTCGGCATTTGTGTTAGCTCTTGTAACATTACTAAACAGATGGGGAGCAGTGACTCAACTTTTCATGTCAACTTTGATATCTGACCATTTCTTTTTTTTTTCTTTCAGGCACTGTGCAAGTTTCTGAATTTGAACTTTTGAGTGTCTGTTGTGGCCCAGACACAGACAGGTAGACATGATTTTATAGCACCACACACATTTACAAGTTCTATTTATAATGAACACACATAACCCAGTGCCACAGCACCAATCACCCTCAAGTCCAGGCCCTCAACACAATGTCTTTCTCTCTCTTCAGGCCACCTCCACTCCTCTCCACCAAGACTTCGTCCTCTTCCACCCAACTCCAGCCCTCATATGAAGGGAGGAGGTTCCTTTTATACACACCCGGATGTGCTCCAGGTGCCTCCTGGTCCTCTTCCCCCCAGCACTTCTGGGTGTGGTGGAAGTGCTGAGGTCCAGGGCTCCAAAGGCATCAGGGCGCCCACTGGCGGTGACCACGGGCCCCTACAGGGTTGAGCTTCAAAGCTCTGTATCCATGATCCCCAAAGCCACCACGGCGGTCGCCCCTTCATGGTCTGGAGGAGGCGCAAGCCCTCCTCCGGTCCTCCTTGGCATCCCGGCTGGGTACCACCCCCAGCCATGTGCTACACTGTATTATTCAATCAAATTCCTTTTGTTGCTTATACCACTGCTTAAGCCAACAAAAATCATGTTTAAACTTGCCTCCAGTTCGCATTCACTGGTATTCTTTTTTCCATGTTCTTTTGCTATTGTCTTTTAACAAAGCACTGAAGGGAAGGAGATATTTATATTGATTTGCATACTTAAATATACAAAATTCTGGTAGGAGTCAGTGATGGGCTGTAAGTGGATACATGAGCATTAAATTTCATGTTCATTGGGATTTATAACGGGGAAGTGTGTGGAACTTGCCGTGTGCACGGTTTGATGCATCTGGTTACGCATATGCATATTTCCAGTTTTGTCTGCATGCCATGTTTTACTGTGAATTCTATGCACAGCCTTACACATGAGGCCAAGGTCTTTTAAGGCAGCAGATTTAACAGGGATGGAGACAATCAGCTTCACATTTCCAGACCCACCCGCCCCCCAAAACCAGAAAATGGCTGAACTCTTCATACCAGGACCAGTCTGTACTTCAACTGATAAAGTTATATAAATTCAGTTTAACTGACATTTTGCAGAGGTTTCTTCCAACCATAGGTGCCAAACGGACAGTTGAGACCAAACAAAGAGCCATAATTCAATGAATGACAACAGCGATGGACAAATTAATGTGCCTATGAGAAAGCACTGATTTTATAACTGGAAGTGACTTTAATCCAATCACAACATGTTTACACACATTCATTCAAAAACTAGATGCATTTCTCTCACAAAAAACTCTCTAGGGTAGTCTCCAAAATGACCTGTTACACTCTCTGAAACCTAAAAGGTGATAAGTCATATTCTCTTTGCAAAGCTGAAAATGGACAATCTCTTCTCTTTGTGGACCAGAAAGCCGAGGCCCACTGTGCAAAGCCAAGCACTGGGCCCAGCCTCTGAAGCAGCTATTAGTATCAAGAAGGGATCTTCAGTATCTACATTCTCATACCTGGAGGAATAATGGTTTTCCCAATGAAGTACATGGCAAAGATCTACCTCAGAAATAGCACAGCACATCACAGACAAAGGACCATGTTACAAAGAGAAAGAGTGCACTCAAATACAAAAAGTATCCTCAACTTACCAGAGAGCAACAACAGCAACATCTCCATGCAACATCAAACTTCATCCTTACAGATTTGGTATTGCAAAACTATTTACCTGTGCCAAGATGAATTAGAACACTAAATAGCAAGTAAACAGCCAACATTCTCTGTTAAATGTTTGTCTATCTTGTCCATTTTGTATTGTGTTATATGTCAATATAAATGCAGTTATCATATTATAATATACAATCCCTGTGTTGATCAATAAATTGTATTATTGTGTTTCTTAAAATGAATGTGCTTTAGTTATCTTTATATAACTCTAACAGGAAAATATATTATTTAATTACAGGCATTGCTGAATGCAAGACTGGTAAGTAAATAATTAACTTAATCTCTTCCCTTTTATCTACATTAGACCATTTGGTGTATTTTAAAAAGATCACAGAAACCAGTCAAAATGATTGTAGATTTATGACTGACTTATAGTACAAGAAAGAGAGTTCACTTTCCTTGTCATAACCATGACACTGACAGCAGAATATGGAATCTTTTAAATTCTCAACACATTTTCTCATTTTTTTGCACTTAGATGAGAACAGCCTTTCTTCTAGAAAGAAATCTTGGAAACAAATGTTTTTATTACAGTCAGGTCAGTATTTGTACAGTGACACAATTTTCATAATTTTGTCTCTGTACACCACCACAATGGATTTGAAATAAATCAATCATTATGTGATTGAAGGGTAGATTTACAGCTTTAATTTAAGTAGTTTACCAAACAATATTGTATGAGCCGTTTAAGAATGACAACCATTTTTTGGCATAAAACCCTCAAATACAGGGGCTCAAAAGTATATGTACATTTGCGTGACAAGCTTTTCCATAGCCAGGTGAAAGCATGTCCTTCATTATTTCATTAACTATTAAGCATGTAAAATGTGGAATTTGCATTTGGAAGTTGTCACTTTGAACTCGCAATATGACGTCCAAAGAGCTGTCCCATGCAAGTAAAAACACTTCATTATGAGGCTAAGAAAATGACGCAAACACTTTAGAGAGATAGGAGAAACATGAAGAGTTGTCAAATCAACCACACTTGTGAACTCAACAACACCAGAAGGTCTGGAAAGTGAAAGAAGACAACCGTTCTGGATAATTGTGGGATTCTGTCCTTTTGTGAAGAAGAAGCCCTTAATAACATTTATCCAAACCAAGAACACTCTCCACGATGTAGACCTATAATTGCCAAAGTCTACAATCAAGAGAAGACTTCATAAAATTAAAGACAGAGGGTTTACCAAAGGTGCAATCCACTTGTAAACCTCGAGCACAGTAAGGACAGATCAGAGTTTGCCACAAAACATTATTTAAAATCCTGTGCAGTTCTGGAGCAATTTTCTTTGAACAAAGGAAACAGAGGTCAATACATACCAGAATGTTGAAAGAAAGCATATGGAGAAGAAATGCCTCATAATCCAAAGAATACTACATCATCTGTGAAACATGGTAGCGGCCACAAGAGCCAAAACATACTGGGAAAGGAAACCAAGTGCTCATCAATGCAAAGTAGTAGAATATTCTTCAAAGGACAAATCACCTCAACCTAACTGGACATGCATTTCACTTTTTGAAGGTAAACCTGATGGCAAAATGTCCAACAAACAAGCATCAACTGAAGACAGCTGCAATAAAGGCATGGCAAAGTATCACTAGGGTGGAAAAACAGCACTTGGAGATGGCCATGGGTTCCAGACTTCAGGCAGTCATTGACTGTAAAGGATTTTCAACCAAATATTGAAAATAATAGTTATATTTATGATTGTTAGTTTGTCCAAATACGTTTGAGCCCATAAAAATAGGGGGACTATGTAAAAAAATGTCTCTCTCTTCTAAACAGCTCATATATACTGCTCACAAAATTAAAGGAATACTTTTTAATCAGTGTATAGCATAAAGTCAAAACTTCTATGATATTGATCTGGACAGTTAAGTAGCAGAGAAGGCTGTTAATCAGTTTCAGTTGCTTTGGTGTTAATGAAATTAACAACAGGTACACTAGAGGGGCAACAATGAGACGACCCCCAAAACAGGAATGGTTTAAAAGGTGGAGGCCACTGACATTTTCCCTCATCATTTTTTCACTAGTTTTGCATTTGGCTACAGTCAGTGTCACTACTGGTAGCATAAGGCGATACCTGGACCCTACAGAGGTTGCACAGGTAGTCCAACATCTCCAGGATGGCACATCAATATGTGCCATTCCCAGAAGGTTTGCTGTGTCTCAAGGACATGGAGGAGATTCCAGGAGACAGGTAGGAGAGCTGGACAGGGCAGTAGAAGGTCCTTAACCCATCAGCAGGACCAGTACCTGTTCCTTTGGGCAAGGAAAAACAGGATAAGCACTGCCAGAGCCCAACAAAATGCCCTCCATCAGGCCATTGGTGTGAATATCTCTGACCAAACAATCAGAAACAGACTTCATGAAGCTGTCCTGAGGGCCCAATGTCCTCTAGTGGACCCTGTGCTAACTGCCCAGCACCGTGGAGGTTGGTTGGCATTTGCCATCAAATACCAGAATTGGCAGGTCCACCAATGGCACCCTGTGCTTTTCACAGATGAGAGCAGGTTTACCCTGAGCACACGTGACAGACGTGAAAGGGTCTGGAGAAGCCATGGATAATGTTATGCTGCCTGTAACATTGTTCAGCATGACCAGTTTGGTGGTGGGTCAGTGATGGTCTGGGGAGGCATATCCACGAAGAGATGCAAAGACCTCTACAGGCTAGACAACGGCACTTTGACTGCCATAAGGACCTACTGTCAGACCCTGTGCTGGTGCAATGGGTTCTGGTTTCCTCCTGGTGCACGACAATGACTGGCCTCATGTGTCGAGGGTGAAGGAAATGATACCATTGATTGGCCCCAATGCTCGTTTGACCTAAAGCCAATATAACATCTCTGGCACATTATGTTTCGGCCCATCCGATGCCGCCAGGTTGCACCTCAGTCTGTCCAGGAGCTCAGTGATGCCCTGCTCCAGATCTGGTAGGAGATCCCCCAGGACACCATCCGTCATCTCGTTAGGATCATGCCCCATGTTGTCAAGCTTGCATACAAGCATGTGGGGGGCCACACAAACTACTGAGTACGATTTTGAGTTGCTGCACTGAAATTTCAGGAAAATGGACTAGCCTGCCACATTATTTTTTCACTTTGATTTTCAGGGTGTCATTAAATTCAGCCCTCTGTAGGTTGATCATTTTCATTTCCATCAAACAATGTGGCATCCTTTCATTCCCAAGTTACTCAGTCCCTACCAGTTCAGATATCCAGCATGATTTTTCCCCATTGAGATCTGATGTGTTTTCAAAGTGTTCCTTTAATTTTTTTGAGCTGTTTATTTTTGTTAAATCCCTTGAATTAAAGCTGAAAGTCTATACTTTAATCACATCTTGATTTCTTTGTTTCAAATCCAGTGTGAAAATTATGAAAATCGTGTCACTGTCAAAATACTTATGGACCCGACTGTATGTAAATAACACAAAAACTTTTTTCTGTCCCTATCAATGCATATACAGTTTTAAAATGCTCCAATAGAAGTAGTCACCTGGATTGTCAATTAATCTCCATATTAAAGTACATTGTGTTATATGAACAGCATAAAAGATTTTATACATGAATCCACAATACATTCAAGTTGTATATACGAGTACAACTTGTGTATATGAACAAGTACAAATAAAACCAAGAACTTATTCACCAACTCCTTCAGTGTTCACCATCATATTTATATTAGGCATATGGCTTTAATATTGGGGATGATCAATGTATAATTATCATAGTTGTGATATTGGCTACAATCAGTACCTTTACATCTGCTTTAATAACCCAGTTACTTCCAGAAATCCGATTTTAAAAATACCATGTGCACCTGTTCTTTAGTTAGAGAAACCAGGTTAACACATATACATTTCTCTGCAAGAAAACAATGTAAACCCTTAACCAGGTTGTAGTTAAGGATTTCGTAGCCTACATATATCATTGCTTCATTTACGCATTCAGCAGCCATGGGTAGATCTTGATGGAAGCTTTCACAAAGATACATTTCCTGAAGCAAGCTCTTCAGCAATCACATAATTCTTTCTCACGGCTGGAATAATTTGCCTCAATATTTCAGAAATCACTAAATTTATGTTGATGTGCTGAATTTACAGTGCAATGCTCAGCAGCACAATCTCAATAAATACAGGATTTATTCACGTCTTCAGATTCATGGCAGTCATTGATGTAATTTAATCTTTTTTTAGTGCATTTTTCTAACAATGGAAGCATTTTGCCAAAGGAGAACTACACAAATGGACTCAAGCATGTAAATGGGAGTCTTTAACAAACCAGGTTTCTGCCTTAACTGATTTACTCACCTTATCCCGATTTTGCATATGCATATAAACAGTCTCAGTTTGTATTACAAAACTTGTATGAGCCTGGAAACTTGGGGTGAAATGCAACAAGCGCTGCATGACAAATCAACAGTTCTGGAAGTATTACCAAGACAAAACCTTTAGCAGCTACGTAGTATCACAACTATGTTTTTAGTCAATTGGTTGCAAATTTTGGCAGCTATGTCTCATTTAAAAAACAAACCCTGTAAGTGCTAATGAAGGCAGTAGCTGCAAAGCTGAAAGGGGAATGAAAAAAGATTGGAATACTAACTCAATAAGAACAGTTAGAAATAGGAAATAGAAAAGATGAAGGGTGAGATTAAATCACAGGTGGCTATTTAATGCAGTGTGAACACAGTAAGCAAGCTTGAGAACAGGTTTCACTTATTTTTTGTTCACAGGACTTGTGTATTATGATGAGACCAATGCCCTTTGGGTCATTGGAGGTGAAAAAAGCTTAACAGAGTGTGGAGACAATGGCAATAGCTTTCTAAAAATGACTTGTAGCTTTTCTAAAAAGTTGCATCACCATAATTCACAGTTCATATAGCAATTTATTTGATGTATGGTTACAAAAGGATGCAAGGTCTTTACTTGAGGAAAACATATCCTGCAAGTATGTTTGCATTTGATTGTGAAAGAAGCTATTGATAAACAGAATAGAGATTAAGTGGTAAGTACAAATAGATCGAGAAAATAGGAATCTAAGCTATGACTTGATTTGTTGCCAGCACTCATTTGACAGAAATATTACTAAGTCTATTTTTGACCAAGAATATTCTTTTTTCAAATACAAAATTGCATGATTACTGCATCATTATGAAAATCCATTTCATAAGAGTCTGAAGAAACACTATTCTCCACAAGGTTACAGAAAAATGATTTAAGCATGTCTAGGACATAAAGTGCTTTAAAGAAGAAAACTGGGTGAATCAGTGGGTTTTTAAATAAACTTTACTCTTTCAGAAATAGTCAGACATAAAAAGACTACTTTTGAGAAGTGTTCAGCTGCAGTCAGGACAGTTTTAGGCCTTGGACAGATCCAAGCACTTTAGACACTATGAGGTCCATAAACTGACGCCCCCTTCTGCTGTACTCAAATGTGTATTCAGCATTTATTACATTTCTAAACTATCAAGGTCTCTCAGTTCTGTATCCCAATCAGTTGTTTTGGTGTCATATATTAGAAACAAATGGAACAAAAAATCTTAACATTTTGTATTTTATAGTATACAGTCATATGAAAAAGTTTGGGAACCCCTCTTAATTCTTTGGATTTTTGTTTATCATTGGCTGAGCTTTCAAAGTAGCAACTTCCTTTTAATATATTTCATGCCTTATGAAAACAGTAGTATTTCAGCAGTGACATTAAGTTTATTAGTTTAACAGAAAATATGCATCATAACAAAATTAGACAGGTGCTTAAATTTAGGCACCCCAACAGAGATATTACATCAATACTTAGTTGAGCCTCCTTTTTCAAATATAACAGCCTCTAGACGCCTCCAATAGCCTTTGATGAGCGTCTGGATTCTTGATGGAGGTATTTTTGACCATTCTTCCATATCAAATCTCTCCAGTTCAGTTAAATTTGATGGCTGTCGTGCATGGACAGCCTGATTCAAATCATCCCATAGAGTTTCGATGATATTCAAGTCAGGGGACTGTGACAGCCATTCCGGAACATAGTACTTCTCCCTCTGCATGAATACCTTTGTAGATTTCAAACTGTGTTTTAGGTCATTGTCTTTGTTACCGACCTCAGGCCTAGGGGAACCTGGGCCAGGTACAAGCCACTGTTGCTACAGGGTATAGCCACAGCGATATGGTGTAAAGCATAAAAGAAACAGACAGCAGTCCCGAGTCTCAGACCATACTTCTCTGTTCTCTTTATTCTCCTTTTCCCAGAAATATATATATATATATATATATATATATATATATATATATATAGTAAAGACTCAACAGAAAACAACATAAAGGTTTGGGGTTTCCGGCCCCGTATATTGCAGACAAATCCACAATAAATCAAAAGCAGGTCAAAATATAAACAAAAGCAGTTCATCGGCATTGGCATGAAGGTTGCCGCGACGATAAGTGACCGTGAACTTATAGGGTTGTAAGTCCAGAAACCACCTGGTGACCCGTGGATTTGACTCTTTGTGCAGGGACATCCACTGAAGCGCAGTGTGATCAGTCACTAGAGTGAACTCGCGACCCAACAGGTAGTACCGGAGATGGGTTACAGCCCACTTAATGGCCAAGGCTTCCCTCTCCACTGCCGCATACCTGGTCTCTCGGTCCAGCAGTTTCCGGCTTAAGTACATCACGGGGTGTTCGACACCATCGACGCTTTGGCTCAACACGGCGTCCAGGCCTGTGTCCGAATCGTCGGTCTGGAGGATAAAAGGGAGCCCAAAGTCAGGGGTCCTTAATACAGGTTCTGAGGTTAGGGCCTTTTTTAGGTCACTGAATGCGTGTTCTGCCTTGTTGGTCCATACCACGTGCAGGGGAGCGCCCTTCTTTGTGAAATTGGTTAAGGGTGCTGCCCTTTCGGAGAAACGGGGTACGAACCGGCGGTAGTACCCCGCCAACCCCAAAGAAAGCCTGCACCTGTCTCTTGGTATTCAGATGGGGCCATTCCAGGATGTCTTTGATTTTGGAACATTGGGGTCTCACCTGTCCTCGTCCCACAAGGTAGCCTAAATACTTGGCCTCCTTCAAGCCAAAAAAACTCTTATGGGGGTTAATGCGGATGCCGGCTTTAGCTAGGGTCGCGAGGACAGCAGAGACCTGCAATAGATGCTCCTCCCAGGTGCCGGAATAGATGACGACGTCATCCAGGTAGGCGGCACTGTAGGACTGGTGGGGCTTCAGCACTCTATCCACCAGACGCTGAAATGTCGCTGGGGCCCCGTGCAGCCCAAATGGGATACCTTGTATTGCCAATGTCCACTAGGGGTGCTAAAGGCCGTTTTCTCTTTCACAGATGCCGTTAAGGGAATTTGCCAATACCCTTTCATCATGTCAAGAGTAGTCAAGTATCGAGCCGCACCCAGCCGTTCAAGTAGGTCATCAATGCGGGGCATCGGGTAGGCGTCGAACTTGGAGATCTAATTCAGATGTCGGAAGTCATTACAGAACCTCCAGGAGCCGTCCGGCTTGGAAACGAGGATGATAGGACTGGACCAAGGACTATGGCTTTCCTCAATAATGTCCATATCCAACATCCGTTGCACCTCTAGTTCCACTTCAGCGCGTTTTGCCTCCGGGAGTCTATAGGGCCTCTCCCGGACGATTACTCCGGGGTCCATGACTATATCGTGCGCAATCAGCGAGGTGCGGCCCGGTGACTCGCTCACTACTTCGGGGACGGCCCGGATTGCCTGGGTTATCTCCTGTCGCTGTAGGGGTGTCAGCTCGTCACCGAGGTTAAGGGCAGACGTGCTAGTGAATAGGGAGAGGGATCTACGAGTGTCGGGAGACTCCTCCCTGTCCTTCCAAGGTTTTAACAAATTGACGTGGTAGATCTTCTCACTCGGCCGACGATTAGGTTGTTTAACTAAATAGTCGACGAGCCCTTTTCTTTCCTTAACCTCGTATGGCCCCTGCCAGTGAGCTAGCAACTTGGAATGGGAGGTAGGAACGAGCACCATCACTCGATCCCCCAGGCGGAACTCCCGGAGGACGGAGTTGCGGTTGTAACACCGGGCCTGCGCTGCCTGCGCACGAGTCACGTGGTCCTTTAGGAGTGGCCTGATTTTAGCGAGTCTGTCGCGCAGTTGCGCCACATACTCCAATATATTGGAGGAGGGAAGGGCCTCAGCCTCCCAGCCCTCTTTTAGTATGTCCAAAAGTCCTCGGGGTTGTCGCCCGTACAATAACTCAAAAGGGGAGAAGCCCGTAGAGGCCTGGGGCACTTCCTGGTAAGCAAAAAGCACGAGCGGTAGGAGCTGGTCCCAATTCCTGCTATCGCTGTTGACTACCTTGCGGAGCATCTGTTTAAGTGTCTGATGAAAACGCTCTACCAGCCCGTCTGTTTGAGGGTGATAGACAGCCGTCTTCAGGTGCTTTATTCGCAGTAATCTGGCAACCTCCCTGAACGTATCTGAGGTGAAGGGTGTACCCTGGTCCGTGAGGACTTCTTTGGGTATACTGACTCTAGAAAATAGGTTGACTAATTCCCGTGCAATATTTTTTGTGTTAGCGGAGCGCAGGGGAACTGCCTCTGGGTATCGGGTAGCATAGTCCACCATGACCAATATATATTTGTGGCCACGGTTTGAGGGTTCCAGGGGTCCGATTAAGTCCACCCCTATTCTGTCAAAGGGAATATCTATCAGGGTATTGGGACGAGAGGAGCGCGGCCCCTCCTAGGAATCTGGCGAATCTGACATTCCGGACAGGATTGGCAGAAACGCTGGACCTCCTCGTTGATCCCGGGCCAGTAAAAACGGAGTTTTATCCTTTCTAATGTTTTTTGGGCAATGAGGTGGGCGCCTAGGAGGTGAGCGTGAGCTAGTTCACAAACCTCCCGCCGGAAGTTACGCGGGACTAGCAACAACTTCCGTACTTCATCCTCGTGGATCGCCACCCGATACAACAGATCATTCTCCAGAACAAAGAAGGGCTTGCACGGCATGGACCCGTCAGCTTGTGAGCTGCCTGGCCGAACAATCGCATTACAGGCAAACCGGAATCGTCATTCCACTGCTCTCTTTTAAATGAGGCAGGCATGGAGCGAAACTGATGGTCCAAATTGCTCAGGGGGTCTTGTGAGCTGGTCAGCGGAAGCGTTCCCCGGCTCGTCCCTTCCCCAGCGGATACTTCCGGGTCAGGGTCCGTCCCGGAGAGGCGTCCCCCGATGTGCCTGCGCCATTAAGGCCTGCCCCAGAGCACGGCATGGAGACCGCGGGAAGGGTGCCTCGCCCCCTCATAACCAGACCCAGTGAGACCCCGGGAGGGGTGTTTGCCTTACTGCATTTCCTGTGTGACCAGTCTTGTCCCAAAATCACTGGATAGGGGGGTTCGGGCAACACCGCGACCGTCAAGTTGGATAACTGCCCCTTCCAGGTGATATAACAGCGAGCAGAATGATATGACTTGGTCTCCCCATGCACGCAAGTGACTTGCAGATGTTGTTTAAGCCACTGTCGCGGTAATATATAACGGCGAGCGCCAATGGTAATGTTGCTGCCGGAGTCAAACAGAGCCACCACCGAATTCCCATTCAACAACACCACTCCCGTGTTAGGACTTGCCAGCGGGTGCGACGGAATACAGTACCTTTCCGCGGTGGCCCAGGTGCAGTCCATCGGCTCCGAGGTTGTGTTGAGGGGACAGGTCGGCAGTAGGTGGCCGGTCTCACCGCACTTGAAACAGCACGGGGAGGCCGGCTTTTCTTTGGATCTCTGCAGCACTTCCGCAGCGCGTCCAGAGGGCTCAGGGGTGGCCGCCCGTCCCTGTCGGTTCCCACGAGCTTGCCTTTCCGACCCCCCGGCTCGGAAGACCGCAAGCTGACGCTCCAGGACTTCGGACATATCTTTGTAGGGGTGGCGCCAGACCTGCTGGGCGAGCGAGCTAGGCAGGGTGTTTACCAGGCCCTCACAGGCTACCTGCTCCACGACCTTCCGGGCTTGGGGACCCTCGGGCCGTAGCCAACGTCCCATCTTTTCCCAGAAGTCGAAGGCCTGTGCTCGGGCCGGCTTCTCTGGGTCAAACTGCCAGCTCTGCCATTCGATCGCCTGCTGGCCCGGCGTAATGCCGTAGCGTGCCAGGATCTCCTGTTTTAGGAGGTCGTAACTCGCGGCCTCCTCCTTGGGGGAGGTAATAAGCCGCTGCTGGTCCTTCAAGTAGGCGCCAGAATGGACGCCCACTCGGACCGCTGCCACTCGTTCCGGGTGGCCGTCCGTTCAAATATGCCCAGGTATGACTCAATGTAATCAGCGTCTCTCATTGGCACAAGCGGCGGCGGCGTTGGTCGAGGTGGGTCTGGTCTTACCCTCTGGGCTTCTGCCAACCTGGCCTTCGTTGCCTCCAACTCCCGAGTGGTAGCGGCTTGCGCTTGCTGCAGGGACAGGATCTGGGCATTCATCCCCTGCAGCACTGTGTTGAGGTCCTGTCCTTCAGTCATTTCTTGCGGAACTCTATCCTGCCAGTTACGCCACTGTAAAAGAATCAACAGAAAACAACATAAAGGTTTGGGGTTTCCGGCCCCGTATATTGCAGACAAATCCACAATAAATCAAAAGCAGGTCAAAATATAAACATAAGCAGTTCATATGCACGACGCCATACTAGGCGTCAGCGGCCATTTTATAAGGGAGGAGCCGGAAGTGGAGGAATGCTGGGAAGGAACCGTGAGGGAGGATGGGACTGATGACGTCAAGAAAGATGGCGGAGGAAGGGCAGAAGTAACGTACTGCGGGAATGAGGCTTATGGTGGCGGAGCGTCTTCTGTTCCTGGAAGAAAGCAAAGGAGAAAGGTTAGTACCCCGCCACTCCCTGCCGATGAACGTCTTCCGAAGCGTGTTAAGGTCCCTCCGCGGTCTCCTATTTGTGCGTGCGTGACAATATATACTTCAACTTCTGCATAGATCAACATGGCAATCAGTGAAAACAATGGTGCAAGCCAATTTCCTCTGGATAACAAATAGTGTAAATACATTTACTTTGAGTACTTGATTAGAAACCAATTTTCCAAGGAAGCAGACAGTTCTGTATCCCCACATTGTATGTAGATGAGATACTAAATCAAAGCAATCTGACTATTCAAAGCAGGTGACTCTTTAGCAAGACAGGTAAATATTTATGTCCTGTAGATAGCTATCAGCAATAACCTGTAGCAGAATTTTCCAGAAAGTCTGCCTTTTCTTTAAAACACTGGTTTATAGCCCATTACACTAAGCAACACACCGAAATGTTATTTTCTTTATAATACTGAGTTCTAGCCCACTACATCTTGTTAGAATATCAAACCACTGCATAACTTCAACTGTGTGACTGATGCTTGAACATTATCCTGAAGAATTTGTTGATATTGGGTTGAATTCATCTGACCCTTGACTTTAACAAGCGCCCCAGTCCCTGAACTAGCCACACAGCCCCACAGCATGATGGAACCTCCACCAAATTTGACAGTAGGTAGCAGGTGTTCTTCTTCCGACATGCAAAGTGCTTTTTGTTATTACCAAATAACTAAATTTTTGTCTCATTAGTCTAAAGCACTTTGTTCCAAAATGAATCTGGCTTGTCTAAATGAGCATTTGCATACAACAAGCGACTCTGTTTGTGGCATGAAAGCAGAAAGGGCTTCTTTCTCATCACCCTGCCATACAGATGTTCTTTGTGCATGTTGCACTGAATTGTAGAATGATTTACAGATACACCATCTGCAACAAGATGTTCTTGCAGGTCTTTGTAGGTGATCTGTGGGTTGTCTGTAACCATTCCCACAATCCTGCGCATATGCCACTCCTGTATTTTTCTTGCCAGACCTGGGTTTAACAGCAACTGTGCCTGTGGCCTTCCATTCTCTGATTAGATTAGCTACAGTTGAACCTGACAGTGTAAACCTCAGACAGCTTTTTGTAGCCTTCCCCTAAACCATGATACTGAACACTCTTTATCATCAGATCTTTTGAGAGTTGCTTTGAGGACCCCATGCTGTCATTCTTCAGAGGAGTGTCAAAGGGAAGCACAACTTGCAATTGACCACCTTAAATACCTTTTCTCATGATTGGAGATACCTCTCTATGAAGTTCAAGGCTTAACAAGCTAAACCAACCAATCTGGTGTTGCAAGTAATCAGTATTGAGCAGTTACATGCATTGAAATCAGCAAAATTACAAGGGGACCCAAATTTTTGCATTTTGCACAGCCAGTTTTTCACATTTGATTTCAATTCATACAACTAAACACTGCTTCACTAAAAATCTTTGTTTGGAAAACACCCCAGTATTCAGATATTCCTAGGAAATGAACGACATACCACTGTTATCTTTTTTATTTAAGTAAATTATTATACAGGGGTTTTCAAACTTTACTGTACATTTTATATCTGTGTTTGCCATGTCTCTTTCATGAGACTGCACTTTTTAATATGTTAGTTATATGCTGCACTCAACGGAGTAGTGGCTCTGTGCCAAAGGATCTACACTGGTAATCAGAAGGTTGACCACATATAAAAATGGGAAATGCTAAAGACGACAAAGAAGAATAAATTATATGCTGCACTCAGTATGATTAACACTACATATTCTTAGAGACTCTGAATCAAATACATCACATAATTTGTGTTAACAGTCAAAATATGTAATACTACGCGCCTAACGTTTAGGAGCTGTTTAGAGTACCATCTTTGTGGTCTTCTCTGTGTCATATCATTAGTACTGTATTATTACTGCTGTACAAAATTTGAATATTTATATTGACGATGCATTTATTGTGGCAGAGTTTTTGGTCCAGAGGAATGATGTTCTCACCTTCAGAAGCACGAAGAGGTATAAAGTAGTTGTTTGAGTTACCCCGCTAAGATCTTCTCTGTTAGCCAAGAAACTTTGCGTAACCACTGGGGATGGCTCGCGACCTTGCAGCAAGTACAAAGAGACGTTTATTACATTACCACGACAGTTTATCCTGGTGAAGCTTTTTTTATTTATAATAAATATTTTTTTACACACACGTTCAGTTTGCCACCATTACTGTAATAGTACATTTAGCACAAAAGTGGGGGCGTGGAAAGAGTGTGGAGTCAAAATAGATGCAGCCGACAAGGGTGTCATCTTACAAGCCTTAAAATGTCTTGGGTCGCTGAATCGGTCTGAGACCTAAAACTGTCCTGACTGCAGTTGGACTCTATTGCTACTTTTGTGAAATTAAGATGGCAGAAGATATGACAATATACTTGACAGTTTTGTGAATGAATGAGTTGGATTATTTATTCTCATAGTTTGCATCTGGAACACACTGAATTGGTTACAGCTGGCACAACTGTAGGCATTAAAATCACTTACCTTAGACCATTAACCCAACATTAAAAATATGATCAACACACACAAGATGATAAGAATGTTGTTTACTTGGTACATAAAACGTAATGTGTTATTGCAAATCCACGTTGATACCAGGAGAAACTTCCTCATTCTGCAGCATAGGCCTTCATTGTGGCACACAAGCGATCATAAAGATGACAAATGTCCTTCTGCAGAGTTTGATTTTATGCCCTTTGGACATGGTAGGAGAAATTGATTCATTGCCACTGGCTGGCTACAGGACACACACGATCCAGTCCAGCCCCACGCATGCTTGGTTAAAGAGATGATTGATAAGCATGGCTCATTGAACAAATTGCACACAGTCACTCTGACGTGCACTATTATAACTGGGCTATTCAGAACCATATCTCTAGCTGTGAGTACTCTACTGCCCTTAAGACATTTGGAACAGTGACAGTGCATGGCCTCAATCATTGCCATATTTTATCACACTTTCCAAACTGAATTTCTTCAGTCTTTTACTTTTCACAAGTATGGATTCATATTTATTAACAATATATTATTTTCTATGTGATGGCAAACACACTTCCAATTAAAACTAATGAAATACAGGTAGATAAGTTTGCATCCAGGATGAAAAAAAATAATTAAAAAAGCTACTGTCAAAAGGGTTCTACAACGAGCTGGTCTACTTGGAATCCAGTGGAAGAGAGTGACTGTATGCTGGGGAAGGGAAACATACAGAAACTGATGCAGACTCGCCCAAAATGTCCTCTCCTGCAGTAAAAAGGGAAGGTCGTCAATTTTGCATAGCTTAAGACATGGTAGAACACTAAGAGGTAAAAACTCTGTTAGTTTAAGCAATAGCACTGGAAATGTATTTAATGGGATCCATACAGCGCATCACTTTTTCCACATTTTGTTATGTCACAGCCTTATTCCAAAATTGATCAAATTCATTTTTTTCCTCAGAATTCTACACACAGCTCCCCATAATGACAACGTGAAAAAAGTTTACTTGAGATTTTTGCAAATTTATTAAAAATAAAAAAAACTTGAGAAAGCACATGTACATAAGTATTCACAGCCTTTGGCATGAAGCTCAAAATTGTGCTCAGGTGCATCCCGTTTCCCCTGATCATCCTTGAGATGTTTCTGCAGCTTAATTGGAGTCCACCTGTGGTAAATTCAGTTAATTGGACATGATTTGGAAAGTCACACACCTGACTATATAAGGTCCCACAGTTGACAGTTCATGTCAGAGCACAAACCAAGCATGAAGTCAAAGGAATTGTCTGTAGACCTCCGAGACAGGATTGTCTCGAGGCACAAATCTGGGGAGGGTTACATAAAAATTTCTGCTGCTTTGAAGGTCTCAATGAGCACAGTGGCCTCTATCATCCATAACTGGAAGAAGTTCGAAACCACCAGGACTCTTCCTAGAGCTGGCCGGCCATCTAAACTGAGTGATCGGGGGAGAAGGGCCTTAGTCAGGGAGGTGACAAAGAACTGGATGGTCACTCTGTCAGAGCTCCAGAGGTCCTCTGTGGAGAGAGGAGAACCTTCCAGAAGGACAACCATCTCTGCAGTAATCCACCAATCAGGCCTGCATGGTAGAGTGGCCAGACGGAGGACACTCCTTAGTAAAAGGCACATGGCAGCCCGCCTGGAGTTTGCCAAATGGCACCTGAAGGACTCTCCGACAATGAGAAACAAAATTCTCTGGTCTGATGAGACAAAGATTGAACTCTTTGGTGTGAATGCCAGGCATCACGTTTGAAAGAAACCAGGCACCGTTCATCACCAGGCCAATACCATCCCTACAGTGAAGCATGGTGATGGCAGCATCATGCTGTGGGGATGTTTTTCAGCGGCAAGAACTGGGAGACTAGTAAGGATTAAGGGAAAGATGACTGCAGCAATGTACAGAGACATCCTGGATGAAAACCTGCTCCAGAGCGCTCTTGACCTCAGACTGGGGCAACGGTTCATCTTTCAGCAGGACAACAACCCTAAGCACACAGCCAGGATATCAAAGGAGTGGCTTCAGGACAACTCTGTGAATGTTCTTGAGTGGCCCAGCCATAGCCCAGACTTGAATCCGATTGAACATCTCTGGAGAGATCTTAAAATGGCTGTGCACCGACGCTTCCCATCCAACCTGATGGAGCCCGAGAGGTGCTGCAAAGAGGAACGGGCGAAACTGGCCAAGCTTGTGGCATCATATTCAAAAAGACTTGGCTGTAATTGCTGCCAAGGGTGCATCGACAAAGTATTGAGTAAAGGCTGTGAGTACTTACGTACATGTGATTTCATTGTTTTTTATTTTTAATAAATTTGCAAAAACATCAAGTAAACTTTTTTCATGTTGTCATTATGGGGTGTTGTGTGTAGAATTCTGAGGAAAAAAATTAATTTAATCCATTTTGGAATAAGGCTGTAACATAACAAAATGTAAAAAAGTGATGTGCTGTATCATTCTTACAAGATTATACTGAATGCATTTTTCCTGCATTTGATCTATTGAAAAAATCATTTAATGCAGGACAAGACTGAAATTGTCCCTTTATTTCTTTTACAGCATTTGTGTTAGGGGATGCTAGAGTGGCAGCCAAATTTTTTTGAATTGAACAATAAAGTATCAAGAGGCAGGCAAACTATTTGCACAGAATAAGCATTTAAAACTTTTGTTTGTCAAGTCATCAAATGACAAATGCTACAAATTTTACCGGATTACTAGATTTTGGTATTTCCAGAAGTCCTATAATTCTAATATTTATTTATTTTTTAGTCTGACTTCTGACTATACAAATTTAATCCAGTCTTTCACATTTTATTTCTAAAGCAGTTGTTAAATTGAAAGTCAGCATTTGTTTCAACTGTGCAATGTGGGTAGTGAGCACTGTAAGACCCAAGCACCTTCACTGTATTCTCTGTATTAATTTCCATTTTTTCCATGTCTTCTCTCAACTTTACCTCTGAGTGTTTGAGCATACCACTTGATCTGATACGTACTGACTCAAATCACACAAACCTTTCAGCAGTTTAATAGTTACTGCCCTCATATCTATCTTGAGTAAAATTATCAGCAACATGACCTAATGCTGTGCTCTAATGGTAACAACTGGAATGTGGCGAGTCGAGGCTTTAGAAAAGAAAAAAAAAGAGACCCCCATATTTTTTGCTTTGCAGAATGAATGTAACAAGTTCTCATTCCCAGCCTAGCTTCTATAATCATCACCTTTACGTACCGTCTCGCTTTCTCAGGTCAGCAGACCAGATGCTTTTACGTGTTCCCAAGGCACGATGCAAACTCCGAGGTGATCAAGCTTTTTCAGTTGCAGCTCAAATTCTGGAACGATTTGCCATTGCACATTAGGCAGGCTCCTTCACTAGCTGTCTTTAAATCCTATTTAAAAACAAATATTTACTCTCTGGCTTTTAACCCAGTATGATATGTTGGCTATCTGTATACTTATTAAGAATCTCTTCAGTTCTGATGTGTTTATGTTTCATTTACCCTTTGGTTTTGTGTGTCTGATATGTTGGGTTTTTTTTTTTTTTTATTGTACAGCACTTTGGTCTGCCTTGATGTTGTTTTTAAAGTGCTTTATAAATAAATAAAATTATGGGCTGCACTGCATCCTAATAGATTTGGAGGCCGGGTTCTCTCAAACATCTGTAATTTGTCTCACTTGACTAAGTAATTTTAATCTAAATCCTTTCTATAATGCCTTACTAGGATGTGATAACTCTGTAGCAAACTCCTCCTTAAATGTGCACTGTATTAATACTATAACAATAAACCTCAGTCTGAGTAAAATAGCCAGACGATACGGCATAAATGCAAATAATTTAATTACCATTTCAAACATCAGTAACACCCTGCCAGTTCAGCTCTGCTCTTCCAAGAACTTAAATATGGCCTTATTAAATGTTAGATCATTAACCACAAGACATTTTTCATCAACAATCTTATTAGTGATAGGAAAATCAACTTTTCTTACATCAAGTGAAACATGGCTTAGCTCTGATGGTGCACTTTTGATCTGAGCCAGCACGTTAGCCAGCCAACACACAAGGGGGCAGAAATTGGATTTAGTGATTATTAAAGGATTAAAAGATGATGTGAGGCAGATTGATACTGGTTTAACAGACCATGTTGAAATACTGATAGCTGCAACTAAGGAGAATTGTATTGTTAAAAAACACTTTTTAATACATCTGCAGCTTCAAAGTTTTCTAAAATTTTAAACAACCAGTCCGTTTGTCGTGCTTACTACAATAGTGATAATAAATAACAAAGTGTAAAATTTTAATGCTAAAGTGAGTGCTGCCGTGTACTCTCTCCTGAAAAGACAGTTTAAAAAATCCTCCAGCACTATCATATACCATAGAAGACCAAAAAGCATCTGATTTGAAGAAAACATGTCGGACAGCTGAGCGTAAATGAAAAAAATAAATAAATTTGCCAGTTCACTATAAAATATTGAAGATTAAAATCACAGAATACAACAACAAAATCTGTCTTGAGAAGTGGTCTTACTTTTCTAAGACTATAAATAATAATGCTGATAATCCAAGAGTTTTATTCTATACTATTGATCGTTTGCTAAACCAAGGTCACTCAATGGAATGCCTCCAAATAACTTTCAATGAAACCTGTGAGGCTTTTGCTATATTTTTAAATCACAAAATAAATATTAGAAATAATATAGTATATCCCCCAATGCTGACCCTATTAAATCTTGGTATTCCATTTCAATCAAATTAAATTCTTTCACCATGATAGATTTACCTGATCTATGTAGAATGATTTCTCAAATGAAACCCTCCACCTGCGTTCTTGACCCAATACTAACAAGCTTTTTTTAAAGATGTATCCAAAATGCTAACTGATTGTTTGTTGACATACTGTAGTAAATTCTTCATTAAATATTTGGTTGGTTAAAACTCTGCTCAAGAAAAATAATTCTGACTCCTGTTTTTGATAATTTCAGACCTATTTCTGCCTTTCTTCAGTAAAATTCTAGAAAAGGCAGTCATTACGCAGCTAAATAATAACTTAATAAACATGCTATCCTTCACAAGTTTCAATCAGATTTTAGAACAAATCACAGTACAAAAATGGAACTCTTTATAGTAAATGGCTTGCGGGTTAATGCAGACAGAGGTCATGTATCTATTCTCATTCTACAAGATCTGAGTACAGCATTTGACAACACTGATCACAATTCAAATTGCCTGTCTGGTAGTGTCTTAAATTGGTTTGACAGGTAGAAATTTCTTTGTCAGTTGTGGTAGTTATACTTCGAAGAAACGTTATTTTATATGGTGTTCCACAAGGATGTATCCTGGGTCCACTGCTCTTTTCAATCCTACATGCTTCCATTAGGTCAGATTATCTCAAGGCATGACTTGAGCTACTACAGCTATGCAGATGATACACAACTGTATTTATCAACAGCACCTGATGACCCCGACTCTCTTGGTTGACTGAACTCTTGGTAAGACTCAATATCTCACTTGTGTTTTTGAGTAGATAAGTAGTAATTTTCTTAAACTAAATAAGGAAAAAACAGAAATCTTAGTTCTTGGCAAAAACAAATATGGTGAGGCTATTAGAAATAAACTTTAGGCTTAAAAGTTAAGATGGGGTAAAGAATTTAGGGGTAATTACTGACTCTGACCTAAATTTTAAAACGCATATTAATCAGATTACCAGGACAGCCTTTTTTCACTTAATATTGCAAAAGTTAGATCCCTTATAACCTTCCAAGAAGCAGAATAAGTAGTTCACATTTTTGTTTTTAGTTGACTACATTTCTGTAATACACTCCCTTTCAGGACTACACAAAAGAGATCGGTTGCAACTAGTGCTAAATGCAGCTGCCAGAAACTTAACTAGGAAAAGAAAATCTGAGCTCATCTCCTCAGTCTTGTCATTACATTGGTTACCAATGCCTTTTAGAATTGACTTTAACTGCTTATGGTTTACAAAGCCTTAAATCTCACACTGTCCTATATTTTGGAATGTCTGCCACCTTACACTCCAAATCGTAACCTTAGATCTTCAAATGACTGCTTATAATTCCAAGAGCTAAACTGAAAAGAAGTGGTAAGGCAGCCTTCTGCTGTTATGCACCTAAAATCTGGAATATTTTACCAATAGAAATTTGTCAGGCTAATAAGGTGGAGCACTTTTATATATATATATAAAAAATCTGCTAAAAACCCATTATTTTCACATGGCTTTCTCATAGCTACATTTTAGAATAACTCTTTAAACTATATATGTATTGAATTTTTTTTTCATGGCTCTGTAATCCATACTAATCCCTGCTTTTCTATGCTGTTATTTTTCTGTTTTTTCTGTGGTGGCAATCTGCACCACCACCATCTGATCAAGATACCATGCAGTCCCTACAATGATGGATAGAAGGTAGTACCCTAGATGTCCAAATGACCATCATCATGTAGTTGTTTCATGTGAAGCCTGAAAACCATGAGGACTGATTTAGATTATTTATGTTAGGTAGAATGCCCAGTGATGGGCTGAGCAGCCTTGGGGAAAGTTTGTCAAATTGTATCAATAAAACACTGACCCACCTAGAGGCTGTCCTCTAGCCTTTTCCTGCAGGAAATACCCAGCTGTTCAGGGTCTGTGTGCGTCTCCTCTTCATCAGCTTACAAAAGGCCATGACATGTTGCTGACTTTGGCTTCTGAGATTTCAGTAAACCATTTAAGGTCTTTACCTTTTCTTTAAGGTCCTTCTGCTCATTTGACTTGGTGCTCTATACTTTCAGAAGTCCCTGGGCATTTTTAGAATACAGGACATCGGAAATCACGATTGCCAGCACAGCACTATCTCAGGTGACTTTCTCCAACAGTAAACTAGATCAAGTCATTTGAAGCAGAAAAGAGATCTAAAGCCAAACTTTTGCTAGGCTCTGCAGACCATAATAGAGTCTACCTTATCCACATTTAAAAGATAACCTTTAAAAGAGAAAAACTACACAAAAATGCGAACTCTGAGTGGATATTCCAATCAGCACCTACAATGCTGCTTTCACTGTAGACTGGGATATGCTTAAAGCAACAGGCACATAATTAGACAAACATCATAATGCTGTTTGAAGCTTTGCTTATTTTTGTGATTATTCCAAATAAAGGCATCAGTCTCTGCCCTAACAACAAAGCCTGTTTCAACAAACACAAAATATATTTATTAAATAAATGTAAAAAAAATTTTTTACACAGTGATTCAAATTAAGTACACGCATCACAGAGGACTTAAAATCTGAAATTAATAAAAGATAACTCATTGTATGAATAAAACTAAACATAAATCATTGTTTAATCATTTGATTTTGCTAATGAGCAGTTTAATTTTATTGAGCAAGTGAAATTCTTGAAATAGAAGGTTTCTGTTTAATGGAGACATATTTCTGATCAAATGAATGCTGATAACATTTTCAGTAAATTCTGAACAAATAAAAGTCTTGTGCCAAAGCATTTTAGTGAAAGATTTTTAAGTCTTGAGCAGAGCAGCTCATCACCATTAATTATTATATTTTCAGGTTGCTGTTAAAGAGAGCATAAGGTCCTAAAGTTATGGAAACAGACAACAGTAATTCCATTAGCAAAACAAACCTAAACATTAAATGATTTCAGACTAAACGCTCTGACATCACCACTAATTAAATCATTTGAAGAACTTGCAGAAAAAGCCGAAAATGCACAGTATTTTAGATTTGGTTAAGTTTGGGGTTCAGAGTAAGATTGAGAACAAAATTGCTATTTTGCTTCATCTCATGTACAACCATAAGGAGGGTGTCAAGCCACATGTGAGGTTCCTATACCGCTCATCAGATTTTAATACCATAAGGATATGCTTTCTTTCAGTGAGCCTTATCTAAAGATTTTAGATCGGACTTTGGTAATTGACCGCCCCCCCAGGACAGGACTCAAGGAAAGCATGTAAATACAGGTGCTGGTCATAAAATTAGAATATCATGACAAAGTTGATTTATATCAGTAATTCCATTCAAAAAGTGAAACTTGTATATTAGATTCATTCATTATACACAGATTGATGTATTTCAAATGTTTATTTCTTTTAATTTTGATGATAATAACTGACAACTAATGAAAGCCCCAAATTCAGTATCTCGGAAAATTAGAATATCAATTAAGACCAATGCAAAAAAAGGATTTTTAGAAATGTTGGCCAACTGAAAGGTATGAACATGAAACGTATGAGTAAGTACAGCAATCAATATTTAGTTGGAGCTCCTTTGGCCTGGATTACTGCAGCAATGCGGCGTGGCATGGAGTCGATCAGTCTGTGGCACTGCTCAGGTGTTATGAGAGCCCATGTTGCTCTGATAGTGGCCTTCAGCTCTTCTGGTTTGGTCTGGCATATTGCATCTTCCTCTTCACAATACCCCATAGATTTTCTATGGGGTTAAGGTCAGGCGAGTTTGCTGGCCAATCAAGAACAGGGATACCATGGTCCTTAAACCAGGTACTGGTAGTTTTTGCACTTTGTGCAGGTGCCAGGTCCTGTTGGAAAATGAAATCTGCATCTCCATAGTTCGTCAGCAGCAGGAAGCATGAAGTGCTCTAAAACTTCCTGGTAGATGGCTGCGCTGACCTTGGACATCAGAAAACACAATGGACCAACACCAGCAGATGACATGGCACCCCAAACCATCACTGAATGTGGAAACTTTACCCTGGACCTCAAGCAACGTGGATTCTGTGCCTCTCTTCTCTTCCTCCAGACTCTGGGACCTTGATTTCCAAAGGAAATACAAAATTTACTTTTATCAGAGAACATAACTTTGGACCACTCAGCAGCAGTTTTTTCTTTAGCCCAGGCGAGACGCTTCTGACGCTGTCTCTTGTTCAAGAGTGGCTTGTCACAATGAATGCGACAGCTGAAGCCCATGTCTTGCATACGTCTGTGCGTGGTGGTTCTTGAAGCACTGACTCCAGCTGCAGTCCACTCTTTGTGAATCTCCCCCACAGTTTTGAATGGGTTTTGTTTCACAATCCTCTCCAGGGTGTGGTTATCCCTATTGCTTGTACACTTTTTTCTACGACATCTTGTCCTTCCTTCACCTCTCTATTAATGTGCTTGGACACAGAGCTCTGTAAACAGCCAGCCTCTTTAGCAAGGACCTTTTGTGTCTTGCCCTCCTTGTGCAAGGTGTCAATGATCGTCTTCTGGACAACTGTCAAGTCAGCAGTCTTCCCCATGATTGTGTAGCCTACAGAACAAGACTGAGAGACCATTTAAAGGCTTTTGCAGGTGTTTTGAGTTAATTAGCTGATTAGAGTGTGGCACTAGGTGTCTTCAATATTGAACCTTTTCACAATATTCTAATTTTCTGAGATACTGAATTTGGGACTTTCATTAGTTGTCAGTTATAATCATCAAAATTAAAAGAAATAAACATTTGAAATACATCAGTCTGTGTGAAATGAATGAATCTAATATAAAAGTTTCACTTTTTGAATGGAATTACTGAAATAAATCAACTTTGTCATGATATTCTAATTTTATGACCGGCACCTGTAGTTGTCCTCATCATCTTGGTGTCCTCAAGGGTGTGTTCTTTAACATTTGTTGTGTATAGGTGTGAGCATCTGATTACAAAACTGATGCTTAAAAAGCGTATAATGAAAGGAGAATTTAGAATCAATTCTGAATTAAACCAAGACCCCAAGAAACAAAATAAAATATAGTCATAAAGATTCCCTCCTGTTATAAGCATTATGTTCACTACTACTATAATTTTAAAATCAAAGTACAAGTACAAAGTTATATTTGAAGGAGGAGTTTTTGTTTGCATTATTTTACATTTGACATAATAGTCTGTCTCTCTGTAAAAACCCAGGTAATAAAATAAATTTACCTTTTGGGAAAATAAATTTACATTAATTGAACGGAACTTTAGAGAAGATCACTTTCTAAGATGTCTCTAAATGTAGCACCTAGTTTTTCAGATTTGACATAAAAAGCTGGTAGCCTACCCATACCAATATCATTTTATTCTAAGCAAATGTAGAAAAAACAGCATGTTTAGTTAAAATAGAATTCAAAGCATAAGCTCAATCTGGGTGGAGTAAAAACCTGCAGAAATAGCCCTGTTAGGCAGGAGAATAGAGAATAACCACCCTAAATAAATTAAATGGTCACATCCATTTATACCAAGTGTAATAATAAAAAAGAATATTGCACATTTTTACCGTAAAATATGAAAAAAAAAACCAAGCCATAAAAAAAGAGAAAGATGTTTATATAAATGGTCTACATTCTACTGCCATTAATATGTAACACATTTTCATATTTTACTATAATTGAGTACACTTTACACAAACGGCAATGACCCAAAAAAGAAGGGTTTATCCAAATAAATCCAATAAAATGGTCTAAACAATATCACACCACAGTAACTGGATGAATGTTTTCATTAGCTTACCTGACATTATAATTTGTACAAACTTACTTGAAACAATAGATAACTGTGATCTATAGAATTTATTGTATCATTGGGTAAATTTTACAAATTAATCAAGAAAGGTTTAACATAATTATGACCTATTTAAAGGCTGCTGATAATTACAGTATATACACGCTCAAATGTTATTTCACAAAAAACACACATACATATTTTACAAGTTATAAACACAGACATATATATATAAACATACAGACATGTACTGACACACACACTCCTTCTCTCTCACTCTTTACACATATATACACACACTCGCGCGCACAGTATAAAGAGGATTGCTAATATGTTATTTTTGCAATCAATGATAGTTACAGTGTTGATAGGTAGGGCAACATGATGAACCAGCTGCAAACAGTATTTCTAATGCAATGAGAATGAATAGTAATTATAAAATAAGAAAAAGGGGATCTAAAAAGAGAGATACATTGCAAAAATTTAAGCTAGGTGAAAGAAAAATTACAAATAATAACCAGACTGTTGCCTCTTTTTAAGTTTATACCAAATTTTACATATACAATTTTGAAAGCTACAGAAAAATCAGTTGTTGGGCAGCTTCCTAGAAGGACACCTAGTGTTTAACCAACTGTTAGTATAAATAGCTTTGTGTATCTCTTTTAGATTGATACATTAAGCATGCAATGAAGTGAGATCGAAATATAGAAATGTGAAACTTTGATGAAAGATCTTTCAGCCCATTAAAGTGTACACAGTACTGTCCAAGTCACGTACTGATTTGTATGAAGCCTGAAGACATTTTCCTATATGAGGCTGCTTTGTGGTATGATTAATTATTAAAGGAAAACATACGTTATTATTTAAATAAAACATGGATCACTTAACAATTCTAGAAGGGCAACTACTGTACTTAATTCATATTAATGGACTCCTCAAAGAAAAGAAAAAAAATCCACAGATCCAAAGTAATTATATCCTGACTATGCTGTTGAGGGCAGACACAAAGGTTATATCAATGGAAGATTCTAAAATTTATTTCATTGTTGGTTTTATCACCTTAAAAGTTAACTTAAAAACCTCTTTTCCATTAGACTAATATACTTAATGTATGGCTTTCCTAAGAAAAAACATGTTTTAGATACTTTTCCAGCATTAAGGAATTGTTTGGTATTAACTGTAACAAGAACATGAAAAATAACTGGAACAGCAGCAAGTACTATAAATACAGCTGCAAATTATTCTTAAAAATAGAGATACTTTAGACAAACAAGAATTTGTGCAGAAATGCTTGAAATTAAAAAGATCTACTGTGGCAGAATACAGTCATCTTTTCTTTCCTCATAAATATTGTCCTTTTAACAGTCTAAAGCATATCAAAATAAAAGGGCTACACACAATGTGTAGACTAAACATTTTTCCAACTCTTTAAAACAGCTGGATTTCACTTCAAATTAAAAAAGTAAATAACCTTTGAAGCAGCGTCATAAAATTTCTTTAATAAAGAGATCTTCATTCACTACAATGAATGACCCTTTAGGTCATCTGCAAAGACATTTACTCACTACTAGAAGACGCAAGGTCTAGGTCAATTGAACCATGAGCCACAACCAGGCGGAAACGTTTTGATGGACGGAAAGGACTGAAACAAGCCACCCCAGGTTGTTTAGGATCACAGTCTGATCCTCTATCATTCCTCTGGACATGATTGTCATCATCTTCAACTTTTAGTTTTGAAATCCCTGAAACAGATGGGGCACTCTCCGAGAATGTCCAACTATCATCTTCAGCAATGTCCACTTGAGCAAGAACTCTCCCCAAATTTTCTGGTTCTTTCTTCTGTCTATTTCTTTTCCTCTTTTTATTTTTAGTGCTTTGTACAACCAGTCCAGACTTGGAAAAGCAAAACTTCTGCAGCTTTCCCATGAGCCGTTTTCTATCCTTTATGCTGCATGTTCTCTCTCTTGTTGCTTGTTTTCCCGGTTTTATCTGAACATCTACATCAATGTTTTGGTCATCAAAAAAAGCAACTTCTCCTAACTGTTCTGTAGCTAACATTGTATTTATATCCGTCCTGTCCCTGTCCAGAGTAGTACTATTATCTCCACGGATGCCAGACACTTCTGAAAAATGTCTGTAGCCATGGCTTTCCAGTAGCAAAGTGCTACCTGAATTAGGTAGTGTCAAACAGGCAACATCTTCTGTTGCATTTTCCCATTCTGTCCCTGTGTTTTGACACATTACTCTGGAACAATCAGAAAAGGTATCATATTCTAAAGTAGCACAACTTTCAAAGTTTGTTTTTAAATGATGTTCATTATTCTCATCTTTTCCTTGTCTTTTATTTTTCCTCACTCCTTCAATTTCGCTATTGCTTTTTACTTCTCCATATTCCAAATTGCAAATCATATTATCAGATTCTGCAAATGACAACCGATGATCATCCCATTCTGAATCTATTATTTTTATCTTAGAAACATCATCTTCACAGTTCACACTTCCTACTAAAAATGCAACTTCAGAACTTGGAGATGTAGACACTTGAATGACATTATCTGCTTCTTCATTGTTCATTCCTCTTACTTCTGAGTATTCAAGTATGCCACCATTGCATTCATCTTCTAAAAATATAATTTCTTCTGAACTCTGCTCTATCTTGGTCAAATTTTCCCACTTACTTCCTCTCCTCCTTAGTTTTATTTTTAAATTTTCTGGGTTTGAGATCTCCCTATCTTGTTCTAGAACTGGCCAACCTTCCAGGTCAGTTTCCAAGTTTCCATTTCTTCCTTGTGCAATTTTGTTTTCTGAAGAAGAAACATAATCTTTCACTGAATATATATTGGTTTCTGAGCTCCACAGGTCTAATTCTTGTGTGGCATTTCTTCTCAATCGAATTCTAAAGTGTTCAATAGTTGCATTGTCACTTTCAGGTACTTGGTGTTCTTCAAGACTTTCCAACAATGTCTGCTCTATATGTGCACTGCTTGTCTCCATTTCCTTTTCAACCATTTCTGTTTTTGAATAATCAAAATCTACATTTTCAGCTGGATCAAGATCATCTTTCTGCTCATTCCTCCAGAAAACTGTGTGTAATGTTTCAGAACAAGAATTGTTTTCACTTGCCGTGTTTCTTGTTTCTGTAATGCTGCTCCTTCTTAATCGAATTCTAAAATGTTCCAAGTTGTTCCGATTGCCTACGCCAGGCCTTCTTTCTGAAGTCCACAAGTCAGTCCTGGCTTCAGCCTCAACGTTTGCTCCTGGATTTCTATTGTCATCTTCCCTATTAGAAATAACATGAGATGTTTCTCTTGGAGATTCAATAACTGACCTGCTAAGGTTCAGCTTCAGTGGATTTTGCTTAGGTGTACCAGTATGCTTTCTTCTGTGGGAGAAACTAGCTTTTTTCCTTCTTGCTTGTTTTCTTCCATGCATTGAACTACTCTCTCTCATTTTCTCCTCTAAACCTTCAGAGAGATTAAACTCAGAACAGATATTGTTCTGCTGCTTACGCTGACAACTTAGTACCTCATTTTTCAATTTACTTAATGTATTTTCTTTACTTTCAGAATGGATTTTCTTTAGAAACAGATCTTGCAGAACAATTTTGACCTCACGAATATTTATCTCTGTATTTGTGGCAAGAATCTGGCAAGTCTGCCTTTTGCTTTGGAAGGTGTTTTTATTTTTCTGTTGTAATTTATGTTTGTGTTTATTAGACCTTACTGTGGAATAATTACTGTTAACACATTTTGGACGATTCACTTCCTTTCTAAACAGTTTATCACTTGCTGCTTTACAGTCTTCAAGAACCACCAAGCAGCTCTTAGAAATTTCACTGCATCTAACAAATGGTTCCAAATGTTTTCTTTCCTTTGTACCAGTTCTGCTTTCCAAACCTTCTTTTCTTAGCACTCTAACTGGTCTTAAGGATTGAGAAGCAGGCTCTCTGTGTTTATCTTGATTACATTCTAATTTTCCAAAATATCTTTTGACTGCTTTGTGATCAGTAACTCTAACGTTTCTTGGAAAATGAGTTTCCTGTCTATTTTTTACCCCATTTTGTCGCAAACCACATGGTAAAGCTTTGATAAACTGTCTTCTTCCATTTTGTGTTGATGTGCATTTTCTTCTCATTCTCAAAGTGTTTTTATGATCGCCAGTACTGGTTGAGACCGAGACTCTGTGCAGATCAACTGTTAAGTAACGTGTCAAACCATACTTGGTAGCAACTGACTGATTTGAAAGCCACGGTTTGCCAATATGAATCATGTTACCTAACTCTGGGTTACTAGAAGAAGCAAGGTGTTTACCAAAATGAGATTTTTTCCTCAGAGACATTGTTGGAAAAATGCAATTATTTCCAGGCGGTTCATGAAAAGTTGGTGTTCCATCATTTGTTTTGAAAACTGATTGAAAACTGCTCAGAGGTTCCCCCTTATTAATTGAACTTGCAAGATCAGTACTTTGGCTCTCGGAAGATTCTTTTCCTTTTGAAGTAGTACATTTTTCAAATAAAAGTGATATTTTTGAGCTCTTTTCTTTTATTTCAGATTGACATCTTTGGCTGAATAAAACTGGACCAGAAGTGGAATTCTTTAATGTGTGGGACTCAGTTATCTTGGATGTCTGCAGTTCTTTGACTTGAAATGATTTGGACACTTCATAAAAAGAATTACTTGACAGTTGTGGCACTCTTCTTTTTCTGCTTTCTGGAAGTGCAAGAGCAAGTGGAGGAGGGGAAAAGCAAAAAGACGAGTCCTTTCTGTAAGGCTGGCAAGAAACACTAGAGCTAACCAAGGATGAAGTATTGATATATTGTGTCATTGCGACAGTTTTGGGGGCTTTGGTCTTACTGTTATTAGAGAGGTTTAGTTCGGGTCTTTGCAGATTTTCAAGATGTGGGCACCTCTCCAGACAAACCTTTAGATCTTTTAGTTTGAAGTCTCCAACTGACTGATATGAATGTAACTTATAAATGGCATTGTTTTGCAATGAGGTTGATTCTGAAGTCACTTTTTCAAATGTCCGTACAAGTCTGGCGTTTTCTGCTGTAGTTGCTCTAGTAATTTTCTCATTTTGATTTTCAAATACTCCAAGTCCATCACTCACAGAAGATCGCTCCAAAATTGATGATTCACTGCGATGAATCTGATGACGAATGCTATCCTTTGGATGCAATGTTACATCTGCGGGAGTAAAAGTTACAAGATTAATGTTAAAAACATGGAAAGAGGACAGAATTAAATAATGTTACCTGTTCAAAAAAATGAGAGTTCAATTACTTTATCTACACTGCACAAGATACATTACAAATATTAATAATTAATGCATATCTGTCTATATCTGGAGAAAGGCATGTTATTCTGAGGAAGAGAAAAGAGAGACAAAATCCATCAGAGGCATTTCAAAAACAATGGACATTGCCAGTATAACAATTTGGAATGCCTGGTGTACTGAGCAAAAGGCATCAAACCAATCATCAAAAGAAAACAACAACAACTGATGACAGACAAATGTTGGATTTTTTCAGTAAAGAAAAGCTCCAAAATAAAAGTCAGTAACATCATGAACAAACCCCTAAAGACCAGGGGTGGAAATATCACAGGAAGACTTAAAGAACAACAATATAGAAGCCATACTGCAAGATGCAAACCACTCAATCAAAAGTAAAAATTGGAAAGCCGAATTGGATTTTGCAAAACAGTACAGAGATGACTTATTACAGTTCTGGGACAAATTTTATGGTCTGATGAGACAAAGATAATCCTCTACCAAAGTGAGGGAAAGGCCAATGTATGGAGAAAGAAGGGACCTGCTCATGATCCTAAACATATAAGCTCATCTTGAAGCATGGTGAAGAACATGTCATGGCTTAGGCTTGAATTGCTGCTTCTAGAACAGGCTTAGTCATTTGTATTGATGATTTAACTGATGATGTTAGTTGCTGAATGAACTCAAAGGTCTACAGAAACATATAGTCTGCCAATTTATGGAGAGATACATCCAAACTAATTGTAATGAACTTTATTACGCAGCAAGATAATGATCCAAAACATACTACCACCTCACTAAAGACTGCACCAGGAAGAAAAAAATGAAAGATTTTGGATTGGCCAAGTCAATATCCAGATCTTAACCCAACTGAACATGCATTTCACCTACTGAAGATTAGACTCAAGGAAGAAACCTGACAAAACTGACAACTAAAAGTTACTGTTATAAAAGCCTGAAAAGGAATGTGGGAAAGGTATAAAGAAACAAGAAATCTGGCAGATTGCACATGGAATAACTTTAAATAAAAGATAGAAATTGATTTGCATTTCGGGTTTTGCAGTTCTTCCCACAGAGTGGTTAGACACTTCTACTCAATTAGTCACCCTCATTAAGGACACCTGTCTTAACTAGGTATATGCAATCCAAGCAAAATATTGTTTACAAAATTGTTTAATGGGCTTTAGCAAGAAGCTGGGAGAGAAGGTACTGTTGGTGCGATTGTTGAAAATGGATGGAGCACAAAATGACCATCAATCGATATAGATATATATATATATATATATATATATATATATGCAGGGCTCGCAAGGTCCCCTGCTCAAGAAGGCACATGTGCACAGTTTGCCAATGAACACTAATGATTCAGAAGGCAAAGCTCTGAGACCAAAATAGACTGACTGACTCACCGTCCCCACCGACTCATCACTAATTCGGAAAATCCGTGAAATCCTGAGCGACAATCTCCTTCCCTCTCCGTGGATGGGTGTAGGTACAGCAAAGGAAGGCTGAAAATTGGCTAGTCAGCTCATTCCTTACAGCTTACCTTAGGGATTTTACAAAAGTTGCGCAAAGGCACGTTTGACCTCTGTTTCATTTAAGTATTAAAATTCTACATGTCAATTTCTATCGATTTTCCTTTTGATGTGCAATCTGCCACTGTTGAAATAACATTGGAACCTACATTTTACAAAATCAGTGAGGGGTCATTATTTCCTCCACTGTATATATATATATTGCCATAGCCTGCAGCTCGGTCGCCGTGTGAGGCGGAGTTGCGTCTCGCATCATCATGCCTCCCACGTAATTGAGTGCCTGCCCATATAAGGTAAATATTCACGGGTGAAGGACTGTGCTTAGCATATTCATAAGTGAAGCTGCTGCGGAAACCCTCTGACGCTGAACAAGCCTTTGTACACATATCAATAGGAAAGCAAGGTGTAAAGCTTAAGTTTAAATTACGTTCATAGACATGCTGCCGCTAAATATTTGCAGGTAAATCCACAACTTAATACCAGGAATGCCTATTAAACAGATTCATGAGTACCGATTTGGGTAGTGATCACTTCGAGGAATGAAACTGAAAAATGATCAAAAAAACGCATTAAACAATTGAGAAAGCAGCAAAACAATATGAAGCAAGTGACACATACAAGCGTATTCATAAGTGCAGCTACTGCGGAAACAAAGCACGGTGTAAACCTTAAGTTTAAATTAAATTCATAGACACGCTGCCGCTGGCGTTTGTCATGCCTACGATGAATACGATTTTCGCGAGATACAAGTTTACTGAGAGGACGCAGGGTATAAACAAGACTTTTGATCACTTTCTAACGGAGTTAAAATTGCTGGTGAAGGGCTGTGCTTATGCAAACGAAGATGAGATGGTCAGGGATAGTGTTTGGCACAAACTTAACGAAAATGCGAGAGGAACTTTTAAGTGCTGGGTCTGAGCTAAAATTAAATAAAGCCGTGGACATCACAAGATCGCACAAGATATTTGCGAGATTATGAATTTTCTCAAATTTAATGAGAAGACTCAGGTTATAAAGCCTCGATGCTAAAGACCTGGCGAAGTCATGGAGAACATGGAAGGACGAGTTCACATTATACACAGAACTTGCAATCCCGGAGGCAGAGGAAAACACTAAGGTCAGATTATTCCGTTATCTTATTGGAGAGAGCGGCAGAGAATTGTGTCAGGCGCTGACCGGTGATGTAAGACCTGATGAGTTAACCATGAGCTTGATGATATGTAAATTTGATGAATATTACAACCCGAAAATAAACAAAACTGTAGAGAGGTTCAGATTTTTTTCAAGAAATCAGGCAAGGGGAGAAAATATAGACAACAACGTCACAGATCTGAGTGTTAGCAGGCACATGCAGTTTCGGGGAGATTAAAAGTTCCCTTATATGTGACCGAATTGTGTGCGGAACAAACTGACTTTAGAGAGGTGCATACAAATATGCAGAGCCACAGAACTGTCGAAGGAGAACAGCAGAACAGTCACACGGGCTACCCTACTTCTCCCAGTGCGTCTTTCTAAACCCTCCGTACGGGAATATTATCATAAGGCTTAACAATCTAATTGTTACACCTTCTACATGCACCCAACCATCCTTATTACGGAGTCTTCCTTGCTTTACTGCTTGCTGCTTCTTTCCATTCACCTTCCTAGCTCTTTATTTAAACAGTTTTCCTTCTCACTTTTCGCGCCTCTTTGCCTTTTTACAGTCAGTTCCCATTACGTCACACCATGGTACGTTTAGCACAAGTTAATACCAGAAATGCCTGTTATACATCTTACATTCAAGAGTAGCAAATTGGGTAGTGAACATTTCAATAAATGAAACCTGTTATCTTTACAATGGTTGACAAACACGGAATGTAACTTCAAACAACACATCCTCCAAATACGAACCTGATTGAAAGAAATAATGATAATCAAATCCTTGATGACCGCAACACTCATAACAGTGACAAAACAATTACATTGACAATCAGGTTATGTTATGTTCTGTGGCTATATTCTAGTTTCCTCAAAATAGCCACCCTTTTGCTCTGATTACTGCTTTGCACACTCTTGGCATTCTCTCGATGAGCTTCAACAGGTAGTCACCTGAAATGGTGGCTATTTTGAAGAAACTAGAATATAAAACATGTTTTCAGTTATTTCACCTTTTTTTGTTAAGTACATAACTCCACATGTGTTCATTCATAGTTTTGATGCCTTCAGTGAGAATCTACCAATGTAAATGGTCATGAAAATAAAGAAAACACATTGAATGAGGAGGTGTGTCAAAACTTTTGGCCTGTACTGTGTGTACATATACACATATATACACATATATATATATATATATATATATACACACACACACATATACAGTATCACAGATTTTATATGTAAGCATATCTAAATATATAAAACGCAAATTTTTCGCTGCTTCTGTGGTCAATGGGTCTTTTCACTTCTGGTAAAGCTTCCTCAGTTGGTTTGCCCAGTTGATTTCATACAAGGGACGCTATTGGCGGATGGCTGAGAAGCTACTCAATCAAAGCACGCAGTTAAGTTCCTGTGTGCTGAATGGCTCAGCGACAGAGCGCCGAATTCGATTGCGCTGCGTTAACCAGGAAGTCTCGCTCATTCAGCATCAACATGTTTTGCAGTGTAAAGAGTTAACTTTTGTGGCCTTGATTGGTATTTGCCATCGAATACCAGAATTGTTAGGTTTCTCATTTCACAGATGAGAGCAAGTTCACCCTGAGCACATGTGACAGACGTGAAAGGGTCTGGAGAAGCCGTGGGGAACATTATGCTGTCTGTAACATCATTCAGCATGATCGGTTTGGTGGTGGGTCAGTACAGTAATCCCTCCGCGATCGCGGGGGTTGCGTTCCAGAACCCACCGGGATAGATGAAAATCCGCGAAGTAGAAACCATATGTTTGTATGGTTAGTTTTATATATTTTAAGCCCTTATAAACTCTCCCACACTGTTAACATTATTAGAGCCCTCTAGACATGAAATAACACCCTTTAGTGAAATGTTTAAACTGTGCTCCATGACAAGACAGAGATGACAGTTCTTTCTCACAATTAAAAGAATGCTAACATATACTCCACTTCAAAGAATGCGTGTCAGGAGCAGAGAATGTCAGAGAGAGAGCGTGCGAGAGAAAAGCAAACAATCAAAAAATCAATACGTGCTTTTAAGTATGCTGAATTACCGCGATAAAGCGACATTTTTTAGAGGAGCGTCCGTATTCCCTAGGCAAACAGCCCCTCTGCTTACACCCCCTCCATCAGGCAGAGAGAGTGAGAGAGACAGATAAAAAGCAAACAATCAAGCACCGCGCGGGAAGCACATCGGATATCATTGAGGAGTTTAATTTAATATGTAATACGTGCTCTGATTGGGTAGCTTCTAAGCCATCTGCCAATAGCGTCCCTTGTATGAAATCAACTGGGCAAACCAACTGAGAAAGCATGTAGCATAAATTAAAAGACCCATTGTCCGTAGAAATCCGCGAACCATCCGTGATATATATTTAGATGTGCTTACATTTAAAATCCGCGATGGAGTGAAGCCACAAAAGTCGAAGCAAGATATAGCGAGGGATCACTGTATATCCATGGAGGGTACACAGACCTCCACAGGCTAGACAACTGCACCTAGACTACCATTAGATATCAGGATGAAATCCTTGGACCCACTGTCAGACCTTATGCTGATGTAGTGGGTCCTGGGTTCCTCCTGGTGGACGACAATGCCCGGCCTCATGTGGTAAAACTATGCAGACAGTTCCATGAGGATGAAGGAATTGATACCAAGGTTTGGACCACAAGCTCGCCTGACCTAAATCCAATAGAACACCTCTGGGACATTATGTTTCGCTCCACCTGACACCGCCAGGTTGCACCTCAGACTGTCTAGGAGCTCAGTGATGCCCTGGTCCAGATCTGGGAGGAGATACCCCATGACACCATCCGTCATCTCATTAGGAGCATGCCTCGACGTTGTCAGGCATGCATACAAACACGTGGGGAGCCATACAAACTACTGAGTACGATTTTGAGTCGCTGCAATGAAATTTTGGCAAAATAGCCTGCTGCTTCATTTTTTCACTTTGATCGTCGGGGTGTCTTTGAATTCAGCCCTCTGTAGGTTGATAATTTTCATTTCCATCAATCGATGTGTCATCCTTTCATTGTTAACACATTACCCAGTCTATATCAGTATAGATATCCAGCATGATTTGTTTTTGTTTCCTCATTGAGATCTGATATGATTTCAAAGTGTTTCTTTTAATTTTTTTTAAGAGTGTTTTATATATATATATATATATATATACACACACACACACATATATACACACACACACACACATATGCATTAGCAAAATACCCATGCTTCGCAGCGGAGAAGTAGTGTGTTAAAGAAGTTATGAAAAAGAAACATTTTAAAAATAACGTAACATGATTATCAATGTAATTGTTTTGTCACTTTTATGAGTGTTGTTGTCATTCATATTATATATATACATATATATATATATATATATATATATATATATTATACTCACCTAAAGGATTATTAGGAACACCATACTAATACGGTGTTTGACCCCTTTTCGCCTTCAGAAATGCCTTAATTCTATGTGGCATTGATTCAACAAGGTGCTGAAAGCATTCTTTAGAAATGTTGGCCCATATTGATAGGATAGCATATTGTAGTTGATGGAGATTTGTGGGATCCACATCCATGCACGAAGCTCCCGTTCCACCACATCCCAAAGATGCTCTATTGGGTTGAGATCTGGTGACTGTGGGGGCCATTTTAGTACAGTGAACTCATTGTCATGTTCAAGAAACCAATTTGAAATGATTCGAGCTTTGTGACATGGTGCATTATCCTGCTGGAAGTAGCCATCAGAGGATGGGTACATGGTGGTCATGAAGGGATGGACATGGTCAGAAACAATGCTCAGGTAGCCCGTGGCATTTAAACCATGCCCAATTGGCACTAAGGTGCTTAAAGTGTGCCAAGAAAACATCCCCCACACCATTACACCACCACCCCCAGCCTGCACAGTGGTAACAAGGCATGATGGATCCATGGTCTCATTCTGTTTACGCCAAATTCTGACTCTACCATTTGAATGTCTCAACAGAAATCGAGACTCATCAGACCAGGCAACATTTTTCCAGTCTTCAACTGTCCAATTTTGGTGAGTTTGTGCAAATTGTAGCCTCTTTTTCCTATTTGTAGTGGAGATGAGTGGTACCCGGTGGGGTATTCTGCTGTTGTAGCCCATCCGCCTCAACGTTGTGCGTGTTGTGGCTTAACAAATGCTTTGCTGCATACCTCGGTTGTAACGAGTGGTTATTTCAGTCAAAGTTGCTCTTCTATCAGCTTAAATCAGTCGGCCCATTCTCCTCTGACCTCTAGCATCAACAAGGCATTTTCGCCCACAGGACTGCCGCATACTGCATGTTTTTCCCTTTTCACACCATTCTATGTAAACCCTAGAAATGGTTGTGCGTGAAAATCCCAGTAACTGAGCAGATTGTGAAATACTCGGACCGGCCCGTCTGGCACCAACAACCATACCACGCTCAAAACTGCTTAAATCACCTTTCTTTCCCATTCTGACATTCAGTTTGGAGTTCAGGAGATTGTCTTGACCAGGACCACACCCCTAAATGCATTGAAGCAACTGCCATGTGATTGGTTGATTAGATAATTGCATTAATGAGAAATTGAACAGGTGTTCCTAATAATCCTTTAGGTGAGTGTGTGTATATATATATATATATATATATATATATATATATATATATATATATATATAAACTGCTCAAAAAATTAAAGGAACACTTTGAAAACACATCAGATCTCAATGGGAAAAGAAATCCTCCTGGATATCTATACTGATATAGACTGGGTAATGTGTTAGGAGCGAAAGGATGCCACATTGTTTGATGGAAATGAAAATGATCAACCTACAGAGCCCTGAATTCAAAGATGCCCCAAAAATCAGAGTGAAAAAATTATGTGGCAGGCTAGTCCATTTTGCCAAAATTTAATTGCAGCAACTCAAAATTACGCAGCACTTTGTATGGCCCCTGTGTTCTTGTATACATGCCTGACAACATCGGTGCATGCTTCTAATGAGATGACAGATGGTGTTGTGGGGGATCTCCTCCCAGATCTGGACCAGGGCATCACTGAGCTCCTGGACAGTCTGAGGTGCAACCTGGTGGCATTGGATGGACCAAAACATAATGTCCCAGAGGTGTTCTATTGGATTTAGGTCAGGAAAGTGTGGTGGCCAGTCAACGGTATCAATTCCTTCATCCTCCAGGAACTGCCTGCATACTCTCACCACATGAGGCCAGGAATTGTCGTGCACCAGGAGCCACTGTACCAGCATAGGGTCTGACAATGGGTCCAAGGATTTCATCCTGATATCTAATGGCAGCCAAGGTGCCTTTGTCAAGCCTGTAGCGGTCTGTGTGACCCTCCATGGATATGCCTCCCCAGACAATCATTAACCCACCACCAAACTGCTCATGCTGAATGATGTTACAGGCAGCATAATGTTCTCCATGGCTTCTCCAGACCCTTTCACTTCTGTCACATGCTCAGGGTGAACCTGCTCTCATCTGTAAAAAGCACAGGGCACCAGTGGTGCATCTGCCAATTCTGGTATTCTATGGCGAATGCCAATGGAGCTGCATGCTGCTGGGCAGTGAGCTCAGGGCCCATTAGAGGACATGGGGCCCTTGGGTCACCCTCATGAAGTCTTTCTGGTTGTTTGGTCAGAGACATTCACACCAGTGGCCTACTGGAGGTCATTTTGTAGGGCTCTGGCAGTGCTCATCCTGTTCCTCCTTGCTCAAAGGAGCACATACTGGTCCTGCTGATGGGATATGGACCTTCTATGACCCTCTCCAGCTCTCCTAGAGTAACTGCTTGTCTCCTAGAATCTCCTCCATGCCCTTGAGACTGTGCAGGGAGACACAGCAAACCTTCTGGCAATGACACATATTGATGTGCCATCCTGGAGAAGTTGGACTACCTGTGCAACCTCTGTAGGGTCCAGGTATCGCCTCATGCTACCAGTAGTGACACTGACTGTAGCCAAATGCAAAACTAGTGAAGAAACAGTCAGAAAAGATGAGGAGGGAAAAATGTCAGTGGCCTCCACCTGTTAAACCATTCCTGTTTTGGGGGTCATCTCATTGTTGCCCCTCTAGTGCATCTGTTGTTAATTTCAATAACACCACAGCAGCTGAAACTGATTAACAACCCCCTCTGCTACTTAACTGACCAGATTAATATCCCATAAGTTTCATTGACTTTATGCTATACTCTGATTAAAAAGTGTTCCTTTAATTCTTTTGAGCAGTATGTATATATATATATATATATATATATACACATACATACATACATACACATATATATATATGTGTATGTATGTGTGTATATATATATATATATATATATATATACACTGTATATACACAAAATCCCATGCTTACATATATAAGATATATACACACTGTATATGACGAAGAACTGCTTTTAAATTTTTATCAAGAAAAATTATTTGTGTATTATTTTGTGTAGCTGCCATCACACAGCTTCTCCGCTGCTTTATAAACGAACGTCCTATAAGGCAGTCGTTTCTCCTTGCTTCGCGGTTCTATACCGTTTTATTGTTCGTTTATTACGATTCTTATAGCTATTGTGTAGCTATTCAAGACTTACTTTACTGTTCAGGTACCCATTTCCTTTATTTACTACAAGGCTTGTACGCTATTTTTTGTTCGTTTATTACGATTATAGATATTTATTGATTCCCTTCTTTAGCTGACTGCCTGCTCATATAAGGCTGGTTTTTTGTGAAGCAGCCTTTACACAGCTTCTCTGCTGTTTTATAAACAAACGACATACAGTATAAAGCCATCCTTTTTCCTTGCTTTGCCAAGGAAGCTGCCTTTTTATTTAATCCACAGGTTCTCCGCCGTTTTATTGTTCGTTTATTACCATTATTATAGTTTTCTTTATATATCACGTTGTCAGTTCAGCACTCTGGTTGTAATATGATGAAGCTGCACGAGCTCACTCTTGAGAATACAACGTATAGTTGTCCAGGAGAAAAGCAATCTTGCCTGAAATCAATGGCATTCTTTTGTAGGGTCTGTCCCTGAGACTTATTGCTTGTCATCGCGCAGCAGAGCCTTTCTGGAAATTGGAGGCATCCGAATTGAAATGGGAGATCAGAGGATATAAAGGGGACGCGAGGAATAAATTGAGTGTGGAGAAACTGTAGAGACAGCGTGTGTATTAACTTGTGGAATTTTCTGTATTTGGTGGCAGCGTGACAAAGTTGCTTCCGCAAGACCGCGTTAGCTGTGGAACTCAACTCGGAGCATATTCATTTCCTACCTTGTCAATTGTGTAATGCGTTTTTTGAACAGGTTTGATGCATGGAAGTGATCACTCATACTGCGTTCAGTCAGTTCACGTGAGCTGCTCTCTTGTGTGATGTTGCGATGTCCACGACTTTATTTAATGTTAGCTAAGACCTGGCACTTAAAAGTTTCTCACTACAGCAATTTGAACTCCGTTACAAAGTGATCCAAAGTCTCATTTATACCTCGTGTCTTCTCAATAAACTTGTATCTTGCGAATAAAGTATTCAGGGTTTTTCTTCGGCACTCTTTGGGAGCTCTTCCTTCTTTTCTACGTACTGCGGTCACAGTCAGTTCACGTGATTACGTGGGAGGCGTGATGATGTCACACGCAGCTCCGCCCCTCACGGCCATCGAGCTAACGTCCCATTACAGTATATGGAGAAAAATAGGTTCCAGTTATGAACATTACGCGTAGAATTTTGAAATGAAACCTGCCCAACTTTTGTAAGTAAGATGTAAGGAATGAGCCTGCCAAATTTCAGCCTTCTACCTACACGGGAAGTTGGAGAATTAGTGATGAGTGAGTCAGTCAGTCAGTCAGTGAGGGCTTTGCCTTTTATTAGTATACTAGCAAAATAACCGCGCTTCGCTGCGGCGAAGTACTGCCTTAAAATTGTTATTAAGAACAAAATTAAACCTTTTCAAACTGAGGGACAATATACCAATAATTATTTGTTAAGGATCTCTTTGTATACCACATTGTCATTTCGGCCCTCCAGTTGTAATATGACCAAACTGTGCGCTGAGGTTACTCTTGAGCATGCAACGTACAGTTAGCCATGTGAAAAGTAATCTTGTTTGAAATCTCACAGCTTGGATTGCTGCTGTCATAATCGGTTTGAGTTTCATGGTTTGTTTCAATTACGACAGTATTTGCAGGACTTGTGTTGAACAGACATTCGGCATCTGTCAAGCATTGTAAGTATACAACCGGTTTCATCGATAACTTCACATCCAGCTTTTGAGAGTTTAAACATTCATTAACATCAAAGTGTCCACTACTGAAATGTCACCTGTGAATCTAAGATGTTTAAGAGGCATTGGCGGTTGTCCAAAGGTGTAAAATATTTGGCAATTTCAGTACACTTGAAAGCGACAACCGAACGATTCAGCGGCAGCCATTAACTCACATGCAGATCCATAGGTGAAGGGCTTAAGCATTTCACTCTTCTAGTGCTCTCCACACCTTGAACCTGTCCCAGTCATTCAATACATAAGACACAATGTTCCTCCGGATATCAAGAGTGAGCCCGATATGGCCGTGCAATATGTAACACAGAGAATGGAAAAGGCAGGTGCCATCTCCGGGCATGGAAACCACTCGGTAAGTGACAGTTCTTTGATCGATGGTGATCACCTCGATAGACATGTTAATGGGGGTATGATTGGAATGATAAAGGAAATGGGTACCTGAACAATGTAAAGTAAGTCTAAAATACCTACACAATAACTATAATCGTAATAAATGAACAATAAAACAGCAGAGAAGCCGTGGATTAAATAAAAAGGCTGTAGTTATCAGCAGGGATACGTGAATCCCGTGGTGAAGCAAGGAAGGGAATGTAGAGACTGGAGTGACGGACGGCATTATATAGGCAGGCAGCCAACAACGCGGGAGGCGTAGGGATGGAGGACCCAACGCCGCCTCACACGGTGACCGAGCTGCGCTGTGGACGTATATATGTACGTAAGTAGGATTCAGTTAGCGTTGGGAACCCACGTACCAAATTTCTTGAAGATGGGCCCATAAGTAAGAAAGACCGTTGAAAAGTTCAATATGGCGGCTGACAGTGGCATCATACCACCGAAATAAGTACGTACATTGGTTACAGTTAGCGCAGGGAAGCTGCCTACCAAATTTCGTGAAGATGGGGTCATGAATAAGACAGTTCAACATGACGTACATTGTCAACCGTCATGACCATTACACGTAGAATTTCGAAATGAAACCTGCTTAACTTTTGTAAGTAAGCTGTAAGGAATGAGCATGCCAAATTTCAGCCTTCTACCTACACAGGAAGTTGGAGAATTAGTGACGTTTGGAAAATTCAATATGGTGGCCGAGAGTGGCGTCATACCACCGAAATAAGTACGTATATCGGTTTTGGTGAGCACAGGGAAGCCACCTACCAAGTCTCGTGAAGATGGGGCCAGCCTTCTACCTACACGGGAAGTTGGAAAATTAGTGACTTTGGAAAGTTCAATATGGCGGCCGACAGTGGCATCATACCATCGAAATAAGTCGCGTATCGATTTCGGTTAGCGCAGGGAAGCCGCCTACCAAATTTCGTGAAGATGGGGCCATAAATAAGAAAGTTCAACATGGCGGATGTTGTCGAACGTTATCAACCGTTATGACCGTTACGTGTAGAATTTCGAAATGAAACCTGCTTACCTTTTGTAAGTGAGCTGTAAGGAATAAGCCTGCCAAATTTCAGCCTTCTACCTACACGGGAAGTTGGAGAATTAGTGATGAGTCAGTCAGTCAGTCAGTCAGTAAGGGCTTTGCCTTTTATTAGTATACTAGCAAAATCCCCGCGCTTCGCAGCGGAGAAGTAGTGTGTTAAAGAAGCAATGAAAAAGAAAAGGAAACATTTTGAAAATAACGTAACATGATTGTCAATGTAATTGTTTTGTCACTGTTGTGATTAATGAGTGTTGTTGTCATATATATATATATATATATATATATATATATATATATATATATATATATATATCTATACTAATAAAAGGCAAAGCCCTCACTCACTCACTGACTCTCCACTAATTCTCCAACTTCCCGTGTGGGTGGAAGGCTGAAATTTGGCAGGTTCATTCCTTACAGCTTCCTTACAAAAGTTGGGCAGGTTTTATATCGAAATTCTACGCGTAATGGTCATAACTGGAAGCAGTTTTTCTCCATTTACTGTAATGGAGATGAGCTTCAACGCCGTGGGAGGAGTTTAGGGTGACATCATCCGCCTCCCACGTAATCACGCAGTACATAGAAAACCAGGAAGACCTCCAAAAGCGATGAAGAAAACATGCATTATATAATTGAGAAGGCAGCGAAACAATAAGAAGCGGCGAGTGACATATACAACCATATTCATGAGTTCTGCTACTTCGGAAACAAAGCACGATGTAAACCTACACTTTAAATTAAGTTTATAGACAGGCTGCCGCTGGCGTTTGTAATTTAGTGCCTGCCCATATAAGGCCGTCCGTCAGCGGCAATCCAATAGCAAACTGCCACGGGTAAATATTCACGGGTGAAGGACTCTGCTTATGGAGAGGAAGATGAGATAGTCAGGGTGGTGTTTGACACAAACTCAGCGAAACTGCGAGAGAAAGTTTTAAGTGCCAGGACTAAGGTAACATTAAATACAGCCATGGACATAGCACGAGATGGCACCAGCACAGCTGGGAACCTTCGATGCATGTACACGCGGCTCACGTGAACTGGCGAGTGCACAGATAAAAGCAACAGTTCCAAAGAGCGCTGAACAAAACCGAATTACACAATTGAAAAGGCAGCAAAAATATGAAGCGTCTGATACATATAAGCATATTCATAAATCCAACTACTGCGGAAAAAAGCACCGTTGGAAAACTCAATGTCCCGCTAAAGGAAGACAGTGTAAAAACCCGTGCATGCAGTGTGTCAGGTCTCAGATAAAGAAGAAGGCGAGCTGTTTATTGATGCAGTAAGAAGCGAATCGATGAATGAAACCTGTCATCTTTACAGCGATTGACAAACACGGAATGTAACTTGAACACAACACATCCTACAAATACGAACCTGATTGAAAGAAATAATGATAATCAAATCCTTGATGACAGCAACACTCAGTAACACTCACAAAACAAATACTGTATATTGACAGTCATGTTACGTTATTTTTAAAATGTTCCATTTTCTTTTTCTAGCTTTTTTAACACACTACTTCTCCGCTGCGATACGGGTATATATATATATGTATATATATATCCCGATCTACATACTCGAATAATGGATACTTTATTCGCCATCAATGATTGTTTTGGTAAAGCCATACTCAGTGTATTCATTAGATGAACAGTAAAAAAGTAAGAGCGAGGGGAGGATGCAGGCTGTAGTGAATCTGAATTGCGCGATCACATTTCAAAAAATATATCTTTTCAAGTTCTATTTAGTCCATATTTGTCAAACTCAAGGGCCACGGGCAACATCCGGCCCGGCGTGTAATTATATCTGGCCCGCGAGATCATTTTATATACTGTATTATTGTTATTAATGGCCCAGGTATATGAAGCGCTGGTAACACAATAAACTACAGATCCCATAATGCAGCGCTTCAGCTGCCTTGCCGAACACTTACGCGTTAATCAAGTCTAGGTTATGATGCTGCAAGTTATTGCGAAGCTAGCTCACGATGCTGGAGAGAAAAGTTCATTCTGAAAATAGAGCCTTTAAAAACCGATGGGAGGCTGAGTATATGTTTACTGAACCCGTGTGTCTCATTTGTGGAGCTAATGTGGCTGTAATTACAGAATTTAATCTAAGACGGCACTA